>NW_015112948.1:64430-97370 GCF_001443285.1 Poecilia latipinna | reverse complement strand
TGATGGATGGATAGATGATGGATGGATGGATGGATGGATGGACGGATGATGGATGGATAGATGATGGATGGATGGATGGATGGATGGATGGATGATGGTTGGATGATGGTTGGATAGATGGTTGGATGGATGGATGGATGATGGTTGGATGGATGGATGATGGTTGGATGGATGGATGGATGATGGTTGGATGGATGGATGATGGTTGGATGATGGTTGGATGGATGGATGGATGGATGGATGATGGTTGGATGATGGTTGGATAGATGGTTGGATGGATGGATGGATGGATGATGGTTGGATGGATGGATGGATGGATGGATGGATGATGGTTGGATGGATGGATGATGGTTGGATGGATGGATGGATGATGGTTGGATGCTCCACTTCCTGTAGCGTAAACTTCGCTGCTCCTTGAGTCAAATTTCTCTTCCTGATAAACAATGGGAACTTTTCTTCCTCTCCATGCAAACACTCAGGTTCCTCCTCCTCCTCTTCCTCCTCTTCCTCCTCCTCCTCCTCCTTCTTCCCGAACCTGCAGTAACTTTCCAGGCGTTTCCAAAGCGGCGGCGCGGAGCGCTTGTTATCTTAATTACCTTGTGTGAATGTTCCCGCTGAGCGGTGCGGCTGCTATTTTCAGCAGCTGACGGCGAGCGGAGGCCGTTTGGCTCATCTGAACTCATCACAATCAGCGCAACATGCAGAGCGCATCAACACCATCATCAGCTTCCTGTTCCTTTGTGCTTTCCACTTCCTTTATCTCATTATGTCCCCCTTTCCAACAGCTATACTCCATAGTTTATTGTGTTGAAGGTACATTCAGCAAACTTTTCATTAAGGCTGAAACGCCCTGAAGCAAGCCGTTACATAAACAGAGAGACGGGAGGACAGTTAAAAATGGCGACTGCTTAAACGTTTTATAGGTGGTGCAGAAATTCATTAACAAAGCTGCAGAAATCCAACAAATCCATTGTTCTCCAGCTTAAAATGTGACATTTAACGACTTGGTGGACTATTATATTATGCTAATTATGTTTAAAACACATAACATACATTTGCCAAAGAAAGATTTATTAAAAGAGACAGAATTTATAATTTGAGACTATCAGATATATATATATATATTTTTTTTTTTTTTACAAAAAAAGACAGGAATTTAAACATTACTTTTGTCTGAATTCATTTTGCCTTGTTTTTTGGTCGTTTTTGTTTAATCTATGGTAACTCCATGTAAGAAATTGTTAAAAATTCAAGTATAATTTAAACTATATGCATCAAAAAAAGAGTTTCTTGATTTTAAAAATCCTTGAAGATTGTTGTATAATCATCCCTCTATGGATTAAATAATTTAAAAGTCTGATTATTTTGGGGGCTTTAAATTATTCACTGATCTCTTTAACTAACTAACTTTTCCCTCCATCTTACCCCAACATTTATTTCTCTCCTCTCACCTCGTAGTCCTGAACGGAGGCGTAGTGCTGAGCTATCTTAACGTAATATTTCTCTGCTGATGGGTCTTCCTGTAACTCCAGGATGTGGACGGCCTTCTTCCACTGGCGAGCTGCGATCGCCGCCTCGATGGCTTTCAGGGTGCAGCTGGGAACAAGACAACACACACACTGCATTATGAAAAAACACAGCGGTTTAACCACTGATATGTTAAATTACTGGATTGAACATCGCGTGGTACCACACATGCGCCATTGATGGTAAAGGCAAAATAATGTAAGAACTCATCCTCAAAGATCAGTAAATTTAAATTCTAGTGAATATTTAACACTGGAGCTGGAAGACATTTTAAATACCCAGGATAAATAAACAAAACAACAGAAACAACAAATAAATTGCATACTGGAGTTTCTGTAAACAAAACTGTTTTTCAAAAAGAGGGTTGGTTGAGTCAAAACACCAGACTGTGGACTTTTATCGTAGATTGTGCCAATATTCGCAAAAGTCAAACTGGATCAAATATGTTCTGCTGTAGCTCGTTCAATTTGAGCAAACTATGGCTCCTACAAGCAGCAATTATGTTAAATTAAATTATTGTCCAGTATAAAAGAGACATTTGCTTAGTCCTCTCTTTAATCTAACCGAACTTGCAGAAACTAAACTGTTAAAATGAACAAATCAAAACATCAGCAATTTTCTCAGCTTTAATTGATTTAACCATATTTTATATAAATCAGATAAGAAATCAGGGCGTTACAGACATTTATGAGTGATTTATGCTCATCTCGCACTGGGACAGTTTGGTTTCGTGGATTTATTGCATAGTAACGGCGCCTGCAGGTGTGCGTCACTCGCTATAGCAACTAATCGGCGCTAAAATATACCGACGGGTTTAGCTACCCATTGGTCAAAGCTAAACTTCGTTATTCGTTCAAACTTTCTCTGCTAAATCTGGGCTATGACTAACTGTCTATATTTAGGATTTTTGGGCACATTTAAAAATAATTCCTCTTATCTTTGTAATTGGATTCTTGGTGAGGATTTAAAAAGGGATTTCTGGCTCCGTCTGCTGTGTTTATTTATCTTCCCTCCTCTCTCCTCCCCACCTGTCCATATCTACACCACCCACCCTGCTTCAATGAAATGATTGATGGCGGCGTCCATCTGTTTCTGCTGGACGAGGTAGTCGCCCCAGGCCTCCTCCAGATTCACCACCTCGGCAGGGAAAGCAACACGAGCCAGCTCCACCGCTTTGGGAAGAGGGACAAAGTTACTTAGACTAAAAACTACAAAAATATAAATAAAGATATGAAGACATTTGAAAATACCTTTTCTGAAAGCTCCACCTTTGCAGTAGCACTCCAAAGCTCTCTGGTTGTTCCTGACCTTCTCATATAAATCTCCAGCCTGGTCAGAAGAGAAGAACATGAAGATTATGGAAGGTAAATCAACTGTTTTTCCTGTAACTTTTATATTTAGCATTCATTGCAGACAAATATCAAACGCTTAGTTTCCAGGGATGAAATCTGCAGCTTTTAATTACAGGTCAGAAACATTAGATGAAAAACCAAAGAAGTCTGAAATTCTTCATCAACCTCTACTTGAAATCCAACATGGCTGCCCTGTGTGTAAAACATGTTAAAAGTATCTGGACGTTACTCCAGGATCCGAGTTCTGACTCCAGAGTTTGAAGTGAGGCTATCAAACTTTTTAATTTACCTTAAATCACTTGCAAAACAAATAAAAAGGTAAATCTTGTACTTCTCATCAGTTAGGAGAACAATACTTCACTACACAAACAAATAAAAATCAACACCACTTACTCTCTCGTAAAACTCTCCCTTGATGAGGCTGGCAGCGATGCGGCTGACCGTCTCGGTGCTGCTGCAGATCTCCGGCCGGCTGATGGTCAGGCGGGCAGCTTTGGCAGGAAGTCCCGCCCTCAGGTAGAGGTTGATGGCGCCCTGGAAATCTCCTTGGCCCTCCTTCACTTCGCCGGCGCGCTCGTCCTGACCCGTCTCTGTCAGCCACTGGGAGTAGTTCTCACGCAGGCTGTTGAGCTCCGGGTGGCTCTGTTGTTCACCCAGGAAGGAAAAAAGCTTGTTAAGTGACTGGAGGACTTGGACATTCACAAACATCTACATTTATTTCACATATAACCAGGACTGATTAAATGGGACCTGCAACGTTGGGTTTCCATGGCGACAAGTAGGGCTGGGCGATAAGGGTTAAAAATAAAATCTTAGTTTTCAACACCAGCTCCATGTTCAGATTTAAATGGATTTTTCTCTTGCAGTCTGTTAAAAAAAATAAATTAAGAATGATACAAAATATTTTCAGAAAGTCGTTTTTATTTTAATTATCGCTTCTCTGACATGTATGGCTAATTTGGGCAATTGTTTAATTCCATGATACAGGCATAAAATTACAAGGAAAAAATCACAATTTTACCAAAACTTCTTGAAATGACCTAGTTGTTTGCATTCCTGCTGATAATAATTTGATGCTGATATGTTGAAATATGAGGTATTTCTTTATCTGTTAAAACGACACCAAAGTACAACTTTACTTTATTCCTCATTTTAAGTTATTTTCTTTTTATTATTTTTGTGTTGGAGTTGTCATAAAGTGACTACTTTATTCTTGTATTATTTCGACTTTATTGTGGTGTTACTGTGTTCTTATAATACTATGACTTTATTCTCGCAATAAAAAAAATAATCTTAGCTTGACCATATATTATAGAGATGACCTGAATTCAAGATGGCCGCCCCCAGAGTGTTGTCATCACTCTGAACTATGGAAACCCAATGAGAGCGTTGGTGAAAACAAAATCCTGATTTGCAAAAAATTAAATCTTCAATAACAACAAAAAAAGATTAACTGATAAAATCAATTTATCATATTTAAAAGAACCTGTTAGCAATTAACTTCCTCCAAAAATATTTTTAATTTGGCTTTGGTGAGACCTCAGACCCAGTTATCTAAACTAATCCTCTATATTCAGGTAGAAAAGAATTTAAATCTGAACTGTTTGCATGTCTTCCTGTCAGGTAAGTTCACCTTGGCTTCGGCCACAGCGATGCAGTCATCCCACCTGTGGAGCTCCTGGTACATCTCTATGGCCTCATCAATGGCATTCTGCAGATACACACAAAACATCAAACATTTCAAATGACGGTCGTTAGGAAGCAACACAGCCAGATTGGTGTGTGAGTAAATTAGCAATAACTGACCAATAAAACCATCTCAGTTTTGGCAGAATGGATTAGATGGTTTTACTGTATCTTGAACTTGCATCTGTTAAAATACTGACTGGTTCAAATTATTTCTGTTAGTCAGTCACACCAACCTGCTCCATGTAATGCATCTCAGCCAGTTTAAAGTTCTTGTCCAACATGGCCATGTGGGCTTGGACTTGGTAAAATGACGTCCCATCTTCTCCCTAATTAGACGACACACATTCAAATATGAAAATGCAGAAAGCAAAATTCAGCTAAAAGGCTAAGGTTAGCTTCAATTCTGTCAGTAGCGTGTCATTGACTTACTCCACTCAGTAGGCAAACAACAGCGTATAAACTAAATTTAGCTCAAATACTGTCCGTTGATTATTGACTTATGCTAAAATTAGTATTTATATCAAAATTAGCTAAAATGCTTAGCTTAAATCATTAGCTGGAGGGCAGTCAGGCGGTTTAAAACAAACCGTTTCCTGTGAAACTTTGTTTGCGATCTGATTGGTCTGGTGGAGGAACCGGACAGTTGAGACGTCACCCAGAGCAGCAAAACATCTGCAGAATGAGAATTAAAAAAGCAGAGAAGAAGAGAACGATCAAGAGAGATAAGAGGAGCGATGAAACAACAGTAAAGGCTGATCGAAGGCCTGGAAACCTGCAAATTTAATGAACTGAGATAAATAACAGAATCAGTCTAATGAGCCTTCACATGCACTGCAAGTCTGAGAAATAGAAACCCCTTATAGCATTCGGCTACTTTATTACCAACTCTGTCTGAACAGTTGCATCAGATTAATGAAGAAGTCATAAAGAGAAGTTTAAAAAAAAGCTCCTTCTTACTGACTCTTCCTCATTAACATCGGTTTCCCTCATTAAGGGCATCCACACCAGAGTAAAAAAAAAAAGGATCTGTTCTCAGATTTTGGGATTTATGCAAATGGAGCCAAACCCTAACGAACAGCCTATGCATTATTAATGACAGAGAATTCAGATTTGAAGAGTATTTTTTACAACAGAGAGAAATAAAGATGGAGAGAGCGAGAAGGAGAGGATGATGGAGAATTAAAAACTGTCTGATGATAAATGAATTTGGAGGCTTGGACGCACCATCTGCTCTGTGCTTGTGTTTAATTTTGTATATCTGGACATTTCGGGGAATCTAATTATGCATTCATATAAACAAAATATTTCTTTGTTATGGGGGAAGAATCCAGTTCTCTCACAATATTTTCTCCAGAAGTTGTTAAAGAAAAAGAAAGCCATTTAAAAACACGGGTTGGTGTATTTCTGTTGACCTGCTGACCTTTCTGCGATGTGCAGCTGACGCGCCTCTAACGCCAACTTGCTGAGTGTCTTCCACATGGCCTCAGTCTCTGGTGACATCTCCAGAGTCTCCAGAAACGCTGTTGCTCTGGAAACAAACAGAACAACGACATACAACCTGAAACTCGACAAACAGTCAATTAAGAACACCCCGAGTCTTTCATCCCAGCATCAAACACTGAGCTGCTGCTGCAGACGATTTTTCAGCTCTACTTATGTCTTTTACTGCAATTTGTCATCAAATCCTGGTGTAAACAACTGTGAAGGTAAAATAATTCACCTGTAGGAATAGAATTAGGACTTAAACGATTAATTGGATTGATCAATAGGTTGGAGATTAATCAGTTTTATCAACTTTTGGTTTTTGAAGGTTTAGTTTTTAGAAAATCTGGATATTTTTCATCAATGCACTGCTTTTAGTTCAGAGTGAGGCCGGCTGCCATCTTCTTTGACATTCGTGTTTTACAGCTTCTATTTTTGTGGACCTTCACATCAGGTGAACTCTACGATGAAATAAAAGGATCAGGCTAAGATTTTTTAATGTTTTACAAAAAATAAAGTCATAATGTTACAAGGATACAGTAATAGTAATATGTAGTAAATTGAAATAAATGAGAATAAAATATTAAGAGAATGAAATAGTAATTTCATAAGATCATTAATTATCCAAGCTTTTTTCTCGTTAAAACAAATTTTTTCTTGTAATTTTAAGACCTTCTTCTGGTAAAATTGCCTCTTTATTCTGCTGATATTATGACTATATTCTTTTAATTAAACAAAAATTATCGTATCTTGGCCCTGATACTCAGTTGTAAACCTCACAGCAGGGAGGATTGAAATGAAAGTCACTTTCTAAAAAAACGCAAGACGTATGAACATTTCTGTAAGGAACTGTTAATGCCAGATGGTAAGAGATGGGGCGGTTGAGGTAAAGCTAATAAAAGTCATTTTTAAAGGGGACTTTTTATACAAAATTCATATTTGTATGGTTCTGTACTTCCAATTGGTTTTTAACTGCTTCTAAAAACAGCACAAGTGATAAAAAAATACAACCAGTCATTTTTAGCCAATAAGTCAAAGAGTTCTGGTGTCTGGAAAATGAGTTTCAAAAATCTCCCGAATGCAACGTGACAAATCAGCAGGAACTACCCCTCCTAGTTACCCCAGTTGAGCAGAACCAGTTACCCAGCAACCTAGAAACCACTTGCTGCATTCCTTTTGGTTTTGCAGGAGGTTCTACTAATGCTTTTCAAAGATGTACTATGGTATAATTGCGCATCTGTTTCCAGCCATTTTCACGTGTGAGTGAAAACTTTGCGTTGGGGAATGTAGCCAGCAGCAGCTTATTTGGATTTAAAGTGACAGGAGCCCCAAAAACAGCTAAAAATAGGCAGAACTGAGCAGACTAAAATCTGCAAAATAATGTAATGAACATGTTTTGTATATTCGTTAGACTTATTCTAACCTGTTCAAGGAAGCATAAAAGGTAATTTTAATGAAACCCAAGAGAGTTATTGTAAAAAATTCAGCTGCTCCTTCTTTGAAATAAGAGGTCAGTTAATTATTTCCTCCGTTCGATGAGGATCCTTCATAAGAGGCTCCTCTTGGAGGTGTCCAAGTCACGACATGCTGAGGAGACGCATTACGTCTCCCAGCTGGCCTGAGAGGGCTGCAGAAAAACAAGAGGAGCAGGAGGAAGCTGAGGGATAAAAGGACATCTGGGTTCTTCTGGTCGCCCTGCTGCGCCGCAGTGATTCACACCGAGGGACGGATGGATGTTTACGCCGCGCCACACTCATCATTAGAGCCATCTTCTTCTTTTGTTCTTCCAGGAAGCGAGGACTGGGCCTACCTGTCGTAATCTCCGTCGTCGGTGGCGGTACCGAACTCAATAAGGCCTTCGTCCAAAGAGTACCCCACCATGTTGACGCCCTCCGCCACTATAACTTCTGTCTTTCCATCGGCTCGTAGCAGGTCCATGATGTCTCCCTGGAAAAAAAAGATCAACTTTATTCAGTCTGTGACACAAGCAAGAAGTCTGATTTCAGTTCCACTTTGCTCTCAACTGAAGACATTTTAAGTACAAACATGTTCATTCTGGATTTTTGGCAGATTGATAAAATGCATCTATATTGGATATCATCCATCCCATACTCATACGTAGGCCAGTCGCAATAAACAATAAATCAATTAATCGCACAATAAATTTAAACGAGCTCAGTAATTTCCATTTGCATGACATTATTTTTTTCTTTCTATCAAAAACAAGAAAAAACAATAAAAAAGCTCCAATAAAAAAGGAGCTTTTTTTTAACAAAATATTGCTTACAGAGACTCATAATTCATTTTATTATTGGGGCATGCCATTAGCAATGCATAGGGAGAGCAGTGATTTTTTTCTGTTGTTTTGTTTATTTATTTTGGATATTTAAAATGTCTTCCCAATAAAGTTTATTGATATTTGAGAATATGTTCTTGCCGTCACCATTAAATTACTTGAAAATTGTTATATATATATATATATATATATATATATATATATATATATATATATATATATATATATATATATAATTGTTTATTGCAATAACTTCTGGGACAATTTGACAGATGAGGGCGGAGCACCAAAAAAATTTACTCAACTAAGAGTAAAAACAGAAGTACTCAAGAAACTGATCAAAACAGTCATTTACTATTTAAAAATTACATCATCAGATGGACCAACATGTAAAGTTATGTAGAAATTTTGGCATTTTAGAGACTAAAATGAAAATAATTCATATAAATAACAAAATCAGACAAAAGAAAAAAAGTTTTCAATATAAAACATATGAAACTGTAACAAAAACCGCAGGCGCAGGTCTGACATCACTTCACAAGAACCTACAAAATACAGAAATACCAGCACATATCTAATTCACGTTAAAAAATTACAGCAAAACATAAAGAGTGACGATGAGTACAGAAAGAAATATTTTGGGTAATTCTTAATGAAAAAACCCATAGAAATGCTTTAAATGATGTACGCACTACGTCAGATTTCACTAAATTTAACTAAATTATTTGTGGGCTGAACTTTTGTACCTCCCAAAAACAGATGAAATCATGAGGAAAAAACGTGAACTAGCATCTTAAAAGATCACCCAGGAAGGTAAAAAGTCATAAATAATAAAGTTTGTGTGCACCCACCCTGATGGGGAACATGGTGATGCTCTCTGGGCTGTCGATGCTGTACCAGATGCAGAGGTTGCCCCGGTTCTGGGCGACCACCACGTCGCTGCCGGGCACCCACTGGACGTACGAGCAGAAAGTGAGCAGCGTGGTTTTCACCCGGGACTCGATGTCGTACAGGTTGAGCTGAGGAAGAACGAGAAGACGAAAAACACAAGATTCATCCTCAATCAGAGGATTCATCCTTAAAAACAATGCAGGGTTTGCACACTGTCCCACAATAAAATTCAAGCCCATGGAAAATGTTATATTTGGAAATGTCACACTCTGTACACCTGGCTGGTCCGAGAACAAAACATTAATTTAAGAAAAAAATCAGGCAATTTCAATAACTTTAACATTCAAAATATAAGACGATCAATAAAACACTGAGGCATTAGGAATAATAAATATTCATTACCCAGAAACAATCCAAACAAATTGTGCTAAGATAAATGATTGCATTAAACACAAAACAAAAAAGAACAAAAAAAACAACAACAACTATAAAAATGTTTTCTGGCATTTAGCAAATAGTTATGATAATTCTAACTGACCTAAACAAGGAAAGTTTAGTCTCATTTAACTTCAGACAGTGACAATAAAAAAGTCTGTGTTTTTATTAAGTGTATGAAAATATCTGTAAATAACTTTTTCCAAATCCAGGCTTTTAATAAAGGTTTAGATTACAAAACCGTACAGTTCGAGTATCAAGCCCTTTCAAGGACTTGATACAAAAATCAATCACTTTACAAACCTTGAAAACAGCTGATTGAAATTCAAGCATTTTTGTTGATTTAAATCAAACTTATGAATCCCAAAAAGGGAAAAATTTAACTAAACTGTCTTACTTTTCATACTCGCCCTGCTCCACCCTTAATACATTTTGTCAGATCAGATAAAATTATTAGATTTAATAATTTAGCAAAAACAGTGCAGAACCAACAATATTTTTAAAATAGAGATGTAAATGCAGATTTTAACACATTTGTTTTGCAAAAACAACCTAGCAAGTTGTTGCTAGGCAACCAAAGAGTGAGTGAGTTAGTTGATTCCACCAACTTTGCTTAGCGAGCCATGAGAGGTTGGGCGGCTGAAGCCTTTTCTCTGCCTACATCTCCCAGAATGCTGTGCGATTCTGGATCGAAGTTCAGTGAATATTCTACATATTGCATATTGAATACTTTATCAGATGTATTATTTATTGATATTGATGACATGTCTATATATATGTATATATATGTATTGCTATTGATTTGTTGCATTATATTTTATTGCCTCACTAGAATAGTTTTCCAAATGAAATTACGACATGAGCTAGCTTTTAAGAAATGGCTATTAGCTGAGCAGATCTGCATTCACTATTTTGCACTCTAAGAATTTAAATAATCCACTCTTATTCTGCTATGTGAGAAACAAACTGAATCTAAAACTTGGAATGAAGAAAAGTGGAAAGTGAGCCTCTTCAGTGATGCATAATGGTCAGTTTATCCCAACTGTCCATCCTAATTCCCGAGTGTCCAAGCTGCTCCCGTGCAGAGCCTCCAGGCATATTGAGGGTGATGGATGCAGCTCTGACAGCAGACAAGCCCCAACTAAGGATGAATGTTTTTTCCTGCTATATCCGTCTGTCATTTGCCCTCTCTAATTTACTGCCTGCAGCTCTTTATCTCATTGTTTCCAGTCTTTCAGCCTCTCGGGGCGCTGAGGTTTCATTCTCACCCGCAGCTTCTTGTCCCTGAACAGCAGTTTGCGTCCGGTTTCATTGAGCTCCAGCCAGTCAATCTTGGAGTCGTGGCTGATGGTTCCCAGGTTGTAGCCTGCAGCCAAGTCCACTGAGGATCGAAAAAACAAAAACAACCAGCAGATTAACTGAGGGGCAGCCAGACTGCCAGCACAAGGCTAAAAACTGGGGTCAGGATTAAAAATCAGCCAGTTAACCAGTGGGGTAAACAAACATTAACTGCTCCGTTAGCTTGTTGCTCTGTTAGCATTCATCCATCCATCCATTTTCTGAACACCCTTGTCCCTCAGTGGGGTCGGGAGGGGTGCTGGTGCCTACCTCCAGCTAACGTTCCGGGCGAGAGGCGGGATACATCCTGGACAGGTCGCTAGTCTGTCGCAGCTGTTAGCATTCAGTTTTTCTTTAATTAAAACGTTGCATTGTTCACCAACTCTGCTTGTCTTGGATTAAAAACTGAATAAATGAACATTTCTGAACACTTAAACATTATTATTTTTGAGTGTTTTAGTAAAAAATGACTCTATGATGTAGTTCTGCTTTGACATAAATGATATTTTGGGGATAAAAAGCCAAATATGATCACCTTAAAAAAGCTGCACATTGCTGCTAATCATATTGAAAAAATCTTCATGGAATTTTCTGAACTTTTCTTAATTGGACACATTAAACATTGCTAATGGACATTAAAAACAGTTCTGACCTTAATGGACATTTTGATTTTCTTTCTATTGCATTGAAATGATCCAAACGACCTTTTTGACACACTTCCTGTTTCTTACCAACTGCAATGGTCTTTAAGTCGATCAGGTAAGCAAGTTTCTTGTTGTCTTCCACTCCTCTCTGCTTCCTCTCATTGAGACGCACACTGGAGAAATATTGATCAGTTATAAGTGACTGAATGTTTTACATGCAAGAATGAAATCTAGATGTTGATTGTTTGGGTTTCTGCAAAGATCAATATCGCCATCTAGTGGACAGCTGTGCAATTACACACCAAAGAAACTGCTGCAACTTAATTAATTTTTTTATCTTAATACCCAAAATATTCAAATTCTGCTGATAAAACTGCTTGTTTTAGATGTTTAAAACTATGTTTAATATTCAGTTCTGACTGTTAACTGCGCTGAAGTGTGTTTCAGGGTTCAGATCCGTTTCCGGCCCACCTGATGAGGTGTGGATTCATGAACTCGGTTCTGACTGATCCCAGAATCTCGTTGTTGCTGTACTCCACCAGGCTCAGCTCCCCGGCATTAAAAATCATGCACACCTGGAAGCACAGGTTTTAATTCAAACAGCAGCACAGTTTTATATATTTAGCTGTTGTTTCCTTCAGCTTACATCTCAGTAGTTCTTGAATGAATAAAAATATATTTGTAAACTTACAGATTCATTTTCGAAAAAGAACTTTTCATTTCCTCCAGAACCCGGCCAAGGCACCTGAAGAAGGAAATAGAAGGAAATTTATTAATCTGACACAAAACTGCCCATTGTTTTTTATATAGAGTTTTTAATTTTTAATATGTTAGTTTTTAAAATGTTTTTATTAAAAGGGTTATTAATCAATTTATTTTGTAATTAAAAATGTGCTCCAAGTGTTTTATTCTTATATTTGAAATATGTCTTTAGTAAAACTGTCCCTTTTCTTATTTTAATTTTACTTTGCTATGTTTTATTTAGTTAGTTTAACTAGAAAATATGATTTTATTGGTTGTAAATAAGTGCAATTTTTAATTTCTCAATATATTAAAATAATAAGTAAGTGTCCATCTCTTTTTATTTTTAATTTATTATTTTTTATTAAAAATATTACTTTTTTTAATAAAAAAGTGCCCACTTGTTTATTATTTTGTATTTCACTATATATTTTGCTTATTTACTTAACTAAAATGAACTTCTTGTTTATTTTTTTAACTTCCCATTTCTTTTTAAATATTATTTATTTCAATATGTTTATCTGACTTTTATTTTTTGATTTAATTTTTATATAATTTTTTTATATTTATTTTTTCGTTAAGTCTCTTGCCCATTTCATTTTATTAGTTTTCTTAAATACTGATAATACTTTTTTTTTAAAATAAAAATCACCCTGCCTATTTCTGTCTACCAAACCTACCATTTGTCAAAAAGCTAAAAAATGTCATCAGAATAATAAACAATTTAAAATACAACAGACGGGTTCAGCACCTCGCTTAGTTTGTTGGTCAGCAGGTCGCCGAGCAGAAGAGTGTCAGAGGTGTGAGCCACCAGGTAGCGATCTTTCCCCATGATCTTCACTTCTTCTACCTCGTAGTCGTAGTAGGACTTCAGCACCACCCGGGTCCCAGAGGACAGGTTCCTAATGATCACCTGGGAGGAGCCAGGGAGACATGAGACAGATGCATGTTTCATCTCCATAGCAACAGAAAGGTTTCTACCTGATTCAGCCCAACGTAGGTCATCTCAAACTTGTTCTTATAAATGGCTCTCCTCAAGCAGCAGTCAAATAGCTCCACTCCGCCACACAATGTTCCCTACAAAAACACAAAGAGACACAGAATGTTTCAGAAAAGATCTTCTTCCTTTAGTTATCTAACTGCAGCGGCACACAGCAGACTCACAGCACAAAGACGAGATCCGTCTCTCTTCCAGGCCAAGCTGGTGATGGTGTAGAGGTTGGAGATCTCTTTGGGTTTGGCTTCATCCCACATGCTTCTCCTGGGAGCCCAGTTAAAAACCCGCAGTCTGCAAGATAATCACCAAGAAAAAACTCTTTTCTTTTCTTTTTGGACATTTTTTAAAGTTTTTTTTTAGATATTCAACTTTTCAAACTCAGAAATTTCACAGTTTTTTCTATAAAATGTATGAGATTCATTTAAAAATTTCTGAGGTTTTTCTTGCAAATTTTCCACTTTTGGAGCTCAGAAATCTTCACATTTTTCTGTAAAATGTCTTAGTTTTTTCTTTCAAACTATCAACTTTTGGAAGTTCACAATTTTCCAAGTTTTGTCTAGAAAATTTAGTGACATCAATCTCAAAATTTCAGAGATTTTTTTTTTTGGTGTAAATTTTGATTTCCTATCTACAATGGCCCTAATAAACTCTTGTAGAATAGAAAGTCCAAATAAGTAGAAATTGTAAACACAGCCGACAAATAAGATGACGGCTTTACGTGTGCTGACATCATTCTGAACTAGATACAGAAGAAGTGAACTGGTGAAAAAAACCTCTCTCATTCTACGTTTCCACAGCAACACAACAGAAGCCGACTCAAACTGACCGGTCGAAGCTGCCGAACACCACGGACTGGCCGCTGGGGCTGGTGACCGCCACTGTGAACTCCCTCTCCGATCGGTCTCGGCTGTAGTCGAAGTTCTGCAGAACCTGGCCCTCCCTGCTGTACGCCACCACCTTCTTATCGCAGCCGGCCACCATGATGCTGTTACCGCCCCAAGCTAGCGCGTACGGAGGGCACGGGTGGGTCAGCAGCTTACCCTTAGGCGCAACAAGACAGACACAGAAACGTGAAAACCTCTGAGGAAGTCAAGAAAGTACCAGGGAGTATTATAGCCATCGTACATAGAAAAAAGAAAAGATGAGCAAATTTCTGCCAAAAATCTCAGAAATTTTCAAGAAAAAGAAAAACTTGGAAATTTCTGAATCTGAAAAGTCAGAAAGCTAGAAACAACACTCACATTTTTAGATTAACCTCAGAAATTTGAAAGAGAAAACTTACAAATTTCTGAGCTTCAAAAATCAAAAATTTTCAAAAGTTTTTGTAGAGAATTTCCTTTAAAAAAATTTCTGAGGTGAATCAAAAGTTGATTTTTTTCTAGTAAATTTTCAACTATTCTTTTGGGCAGAAACTTACTCCTCCTTTTTGTTTTCTATCTAAGGCTCTGATACGCCGTTGTAATAAAGTCCAGTAACTGATGGATATGCAGATTTAATGTGAAATCACCTGAGACTCCCCTGAGCCCTGATCATCGAAGAAGTATCGAACGACCGTCCCATCGGCGTGACCAGACAGGATCCCCTTACCAGAAACACTGACACGAAAAAGATTTTTACTTTATCTTTTTCCTTTTCTTGAGTCTGTATAACGATTAATCGGTTGCTAAGTTAGTTTCAACCTTCTAATTAAAACACTAAAACCTCTGGTAAAGCTGTGCGAATGTTTAAAGAAAAGATGGCTGACGTGAATTTGAAATTCCCAAACAGTAATTGTTTAATATTTTCACCTCGTTTATCACCCGGTGAAATACGAAGGGATGAATTACTAATCAACCCCACTGACACTCCAATCAAAGGTTGAATTTTCCTCCATTTCTTAAAGGCTTTTTGCACATCTTTACTAGGGTGCTAATAACAGTAGGGGGCGCTGTGGGGATTAGACATTTACTTAGTGGTCAGAGAGACGACGCAGGACTCGGTGGTGTAGATGGTGGAGGATTTATTCGTCTGGGTGTTGGCCACACGGACCTGAGAAGAAAAGAAATCACAACTTCATTACTTTCTTTGTTTTGCAAAAATGGTAACTTTGCATGCAGTGGAATATAAATCAAATTTATAGAATATGAGTTGTGCAGAATCGATAAACTAATACTTTATTCATCTTTCTCGAAGGAACCAGAAGATTGTGGGTCATTTTTGCACATTCTTGTTTTAATCCAAGTTTAAATATACAACATTAACGTCGTAAATTTTGAAAAGGTGTTAAAATGACGGTGACTTACCTTGCCATCAACTAATCCATAAACAATAACACTTTCTGCAGGCCAAAGAAGGCGAGTCACAGCGCTCTGCAACAGAGTTGGTAAAGTTAAATACTCTTTAGTTTCAGTTTCTCTTTGCTGCAGAATCCAGATTTCAGGACCAAATTCAGATTTATCAGTAAAAGTCGAGGTTATTGAAAGATAAATACTTTGTGTTCTACCTAACTAGGGATGAACAATATATTACAATAATTAGCTTGAATTTTAGTCATATTTTAAAACATTGGTCCTATTTTTCATGTTGTCAAAAGGGTAGGGAAATATATACGATATAAATAACACCAGCAGCAATATTAATATTGGATATCAATATCAGCTCAAACATTTATATCGGTGCATCCCTATACTTCATAGTTTCCATTGAGAGAAGATTTTGAAATGTTTTCCTATAAAAGCTCAGCTTCTCTTCACTCACCGTCTGAACAAATTTGTTGCAGATGGCTTTCTTGTCCCCCCTGTGAAAGATGAAACCTTATAAAAAAAAACTGGTCCACACATTATTCATTATTAATGCAAAAATTAAATACTTTTCCAAAAGTACAAATAAATACAGAGTTTCACTATGAATCATTTCAGATATTTCTAACTCGGTCAGGATTTAACCTTTTCCTACCACACTTTTCCCTTCCACTCAATTTTCTATACCCATGCTTGCAGCAGTCTGCACATAAATGTCAAAATATTTTAATTTTGTAAGAAAATGAATTTTAGGTTTCATGTTAAAACATTGTGTTTTGATTCACCAGCAACTATAAACCGGGTGGAAGCAACTTACCATTCTTCCCCAATTCTGTAGACGTAGATGATGTTGTCCGACTGGCCGATGGCGATTTTGATGGAGTCCGGCGAGAAGGCCATGTCACTGACCACATAGCTCTGTTTTCCATACTGCCAAATCACACAATACCTACATGTTAATGTGGTGAACTCTAACAAAGCCTGAATAACAACAGAAAACAGAGCAGGGTAACATATAGGTTGGGATTAAATGTCACAGAAAGGATTGTGTTGGACATGTTACAATATAATGCAGTAACTCTCCACACAATTACCATTTTTTGAAATGTTTAATCTCAAGAATGCTAATTTTACATGTATATTAATGATTTATTAAATAGGATCTTTTCCACACAGGGAGGAGGAACATTTCTGCTGTAAACCTTTGCTGATTTTACATCAGATGTAAAACGTAGAGATATAAAATTAACTTATTTCGCTTTCAAAAGATGGTCATTCAGGATATTGGGTTTTCATTAGCAGTAAGCCATAATCATCAATTTAAAGAACTAAATGGCTGAAATATATCCCTGTTTGTTTAAAGCATGCATAAATTGATGTTTGCTGTTGAGCAAAACCATGTATCTCCATATTTTTAATTTTTTTATTTCTTGTTATAATCACATTTATTGATACATTTCCAGTGAAAAGTGCCAAACAGAAGAAGCATTAACTAAATAGTTTAAATTTGGACTTATATATTTGGAGAAAATATCTATCTGAAAGTAGCAATGTATAAATTCGTGTTAACATTTAAATATGGTTAAATTGGTCATTCCTAATGACAATACCTGCACTTGGGTCTGTATATAATCTGCTTTTCTGTGTTTAAAGTTGTTTTTTAGGCGAAATACTATGCCTAAAATTTTATAATAGATTTATAAAATTATGTTTTTTATAATGTGTTTTCATGCATCACCTTCGGGTCCAGAGGCTTTGTGGAGAACTTGTCTCTCCTTTCTCCATGCTCATCATAGAGTAGCACCACTCTGTCCACAGTGCAAACAGCAAACTTGCTGTTGTTCGGTGCCCAGGCCATGCATATCACTTTTGCAGCGCCATCCTATTCAAAAGAAATAAAATAATGATTTCAAAAAGACCCACATAACTACTGAACAATTAAGTTGCTTTTTAAGTGCTCACAGAAATGCTAACTGAACCGGAATATATCAAACCACAATTTTAATCGTTTTCAAATGACTAAATAAACTCATTTTCATCGAAACAAAGCAAAGTTAAATATCTATTCATGTTATGAAAATACACTCACACGGAGAGAATAAGGAGGTTTAAATTATATTTTGTTGCTGTAACGTGTATGCTAGTCAAATTTTAACTAATCTCGAGCATCTGCTAACGATAGCTAACCTGCCCGACTTCAAAACTTACCTGTGGGGTTAAAAGTGTCTTAATATGCTTCAGCTGCATTCTGAAAATAACTACAGGAAGCTCAAAGAGATGTTATCAGCGCAGAAATAATGCTTTAGAACTCGACCATTTCTCCGTCCAGCTCCAGGACAGAAGCAGCAGCTAGCAAGGACGACATCTTAGTAGTAAACAGAGCTGCGATCTCCTTGGTTACCGCTCTGGGAGAGGAACCGTGGTGCGTTTAAAGCATGCGGAATTTTAAAAACTTCTCGATGGCTAGGTTTTTTGTTTCCGAAGATATTTATAACAAGCAAATGTTAAAAGATACCGATAATAAAGCTGATTAAAGCAAGCTTTAAATTCTTTAAATTCGTTGTTGAGAAGTCTTCCCTTTTATTCCCTTTTATTATGCGACTTTGTTATAAATTACAAAGTCGCTCAGTGTAAATGTTTTGTTCGATCTAGCTTATTAGCTATTAATAATACTTAAATATCTAAGTAAAATAAATTCACTATTCAAATTTATGGGAATGGCTGAAGTCCAAAGAAAAAAAAAAACACAACTGGAGATGCCGGGGATTGAACCCGGGGCCTCATACATGCAAAGCATGCGCTCTACCACTGAGCTACATCCCCTTCCATGTCCAACCAAGCGCCATTACTACTTATTTATACACACCACTGTTCACAGTTTTGATCAGGATTTAAGACGAACATAAATGTGAAATAACTCTGAGATCCAATAAGAATAACCGATGTTGTCCAAAATAAAAGAAATCAGTGGACATACTTCCAAAGTTTTGTAATACAGAGCGAGAACAGATGAAGATATTTTAAAAACATCCAGTGTTTTTAAAAATTTCTAATTTAAAGACATACATTAAAGAGTGTTTAAATAATTAAGCTATTTTCCAAACCAAAGCTTTTCCCTTATATGAAATGAGATAAAACAGCAAAATTAAACTCTGAAAGAACTACTAAATGTCAATTCGACTCTATCGCCACCTACTGTTGGTTTGAATGAATCTTCTGTCTTGATGGAATCAGATGGATTGAATTTCTGTTTTATTCCAAGATGTGAAAGTTATGATAAACATAATTCATGCACAAATTAGCAGATTATTTCTACACATGTTTAAAGGACATACAATGTTTCATATCTGTCTCCTATCAATACATACAATTTTATAAAGTCTAAGACTTTTATTGTTGTCAGTACCTTGCCGGTATAGAAGTTGTAGATGTCTTTATGTTTACAATCTTTGTATTTAAAAAATTGTAAACCCCAAAACAATTTCTTCTTAACCAATCAGCTTGTGCAAAACTGAATGTGCAAACTTTTCAGTTCCACAACGAGCATTTAACCCGAATAATCTTGTTTATTGCAATGTTAATTGTGTCCACAGGATGCCCCAGACACTGTTATTCCTCCATAAACAGTTTTAAATCCTGACAGCCAAAAACACACAAAGTATGAGCTAATCAACAGAATGCAGTTGGGCAAGTAGACCGAGCTGCTAATGGGATTACAGGACTATTTATAGGCTGCAGAGTAATCTCAACACACAGTTTTACTCATTCATGAGGCTGTTTCAGTGTGCAGAAATGCACAACTTAAAATTTTTTAATTTAAATCTGCAAAATCTGGTTTTATCCTCATATTATGTTTTGAATGCAAATTATTTAAATAGTGAGAAATTAGTTTTCTAATATTCTTTGGCAGTAAATGCTAGATTTTTTCACAAACTTAAAGAAATCATGAACATTTTTTTTAATTTTCATATTGAATATTTACGGTGTGAAAATCCAGTTTGCTTGAGTTTCACACAATAAATTTTATTCCAATTTGCTTGAGAAAACTGGAGTAATGTAATCAATTCAGGGTTTATGTGGTGATGATTTGCTGGTGAGGAAACTCAAATATGATTTAATAACAAAGTAACAGACAAGAGATTAGAAAATCCCCCTTTTTTATTGAGTTGAATTTCATCACAGTCATTATGTACAAGGATGAAACATTTTCTATCATGTTCAGGTCAAGAACATCTTTTTGCTCTTCATAAGAAATCACTCAATCCGGTAGATTAACCAGCCAACTAAAAAGAACTAATAAAAAAATAATTTTTCTGGAAGCACATCAGCTCCATGAATATTTTATTTTTTTAGCGAACAGAGTGGAGATTGACTCACTGAACCCTGATTCAAAGTAAACACACTGACTTTAGTCTAACTTCACCATTTGTTGTAGCATAAATAAAAACAAAAGCGCATCTAAAGTTAAATCACTTCATAAACCTTCAATCAGTACCAATACATCATTTTGATTCATCATTTATGTTTTGTTTGCTTCCTGGCATGTAGAGTTAAATTTAGATTCAGTGGGTCAATGATTATTAATATTAAATCATTTTTCAGTTCTGGCTATTAATAAAAACAAATCCAAGATGACTTCCTGTTTGCAGACGTAGAAACATGATGCAGATATTTTTATCTGACCTGATTTAATGAGATGTTTGCAGCTCTGCGTTAGTTTAACACACCTGACTGGGAAACATGAAGCCTGAACTGCTGGGAGGAAACATGAGCTAACAGGATCTGAGGAGAGAAAACAGCAAATACCAAAACTTCACCAAAAAATGTTAAAGTGTTAGTCAAATGAACTACTTAAAACCTGCTTCTGCATCTTTTATGTTAGTGATTCATCTTTGTTTCCCTTCTCCTGTGCATAAAAACTATTAAATATGAATGTGAGGGTGAAACTAATATTAAAGTACTTTCCAGATAACTATTGAAAATTACAATGTAGCATGAAAGAAAATACAGTGACATGGAAAATGTGAGGAAAACCGTTACACAGCCAAAAACGGCAATTTTTTTCTTATTAAAAGTGATAACTGGAAGTTTAATAAATACATTTTATACCTGAAAAATAACAGGTTTTCTTTCCTCAACACGGAATCACGAAGTATGACAGAGTATTCAGGCCTCATTAAGAAAAAAATAATGTTGAGAGTAAAATCATAATATTACAAGGATAAACTCATATTGCCAGAATAAAGTCTTAACAAAATGACAATAAAGTCGTAGCAGATTAAAGTTGCAATAAAACAAGAATAAAACTGTAATATTAATAAAGTCAGATTATGAGAATGAAGTCATGCTAAACAAGAATAAAGTTGTAACTTACCATGATAAGGTTGAAATAAACTAGAAAAGGGTCATAATATTAGCAGAATAAAGTCATATTACTGGAATAAATTTATATATATAAAAAATTAGAATAAAGTCATAACATTATTAGAATAAGGTTGGATATCAGGAGAATGAAGTAGTAATTTTGTGAGAATTTCTCCTCAAAAATAATAAAATTATGTATCTGATTATACTTTTATGAACAATAAAATACTTCATCTTTTAATTTAACACAACAGCATTCAATCATTATCAGTAGAAGGACTTTGAAATGATTAACGAAGCGACTGTTTCAAACATCAGATCCATCAAAACTTTTTTCTCAATGGAAAAACTAATCCTGTAATCTTACAGCTTTCTTCTGCTAATTTTATGATTTTATTCTTATATCTAAAAAAACATTTTAGTCTGGCTCTAATACTCCGTCATAGATCTGAATCTGGTCAGAACCCAGATGAACGAGGTTTCTGCCAGCACTTAAATGCATCACAGCTTGCAGATAAGTGAGAACACATGGATCCAAAAACAAGCAGAATTATACTTCAATTTAAAGTAATCCAAATAATTTGTTTCAACTGTTAATCTGGGATTTTAGTGTGATCATTTTTGATCCATAATGACGTGATTAGCTTATCATTTTCGTACGATTCACGTACAGAAACAGGCTTTTAAAGCTTTGAATAAACCTTTTTTTCTTCAAGATTTGATATTTTTCTTTGTTCTCCACTTTGATCGTAATGTAACTCAGTCGAATCGATGTTTTGATCTCACTGTAAAGAGGGATTTTGTCCACAGGTTTTAGTCTATAACTTTACTCAACATTTTGTTTGAAATATTAAAAACATAATCATAATGTCTGCATGTTAACTTACAAACTATAAGATTAGCTTAGAAGACTATTACAAATTTGTTCTGCTTCTCAAACAAAGGTCCAGTTTTTACATGCTGGACTGATTCTTCAACAGGAACGGAGCAAAGAAATGAAAAGTTAAATGAAATATTAAATATTTTTCTCTAAAGAAATGTTCTTCAAGTTGCATTAAAGCATCTTCGAGGGAAATTACTCAGCATTTAAAAGATGGGACCAGATACTTGTTGATCAAAATGACGATTTGAAGGAAGGAAGGAAGGAAGTCAGTTTTGTTTTTAAAAAATGAGTGGAGACCAAAACATAGTCAGGAATCGAAAGGGTTTTCATTTGGTAGCTTTCCAAAACCAAATGGTAATTAATATAATCAAATAATTTTAGCTCATCCTATGAGAATAAAACATGAATAATTTCCTCTAAATAATAAAAATAAGAAAGTTTGACTGAGTCTGGAATCAGAAAGCACCAGACAACAAGAGAATTTAGTGTTTTGTGAAAACTTGATAATCAGGTCAGTCATTGTGGTTTTTCACGACACAAAAGCAGCAGAAAATGTTCAAAACTTCATTCAGTCTAATGATCTAAAATAAAGCTGTGCACGATTGTGTCAGTATATAAAACATATCCAGGGTCTGAATTTATTTTCTAAACTCCCAAACTAGCTGCCTGAGCTAACACAAAAGGAGATAAAGCCTTTTTTTCTCCTCAGAAATTCTCAGACTGGATTATTTTCTGCAGGAACGTACTGCAAACGTTTACACCTTAATCCGATTTATCATAGCTACAATTATTCTTCAAGGCACACCATTGTCAGTGTCAAGTCAGCAGGTAAAGGTTCAGATTTCCATCCTGAAGAAAACAAATAATGCAGAACTTAACGGATAAGTCAGACACTTTAAATTGAGTTCAAGTCAAGTCAGCAGCTCCATTTCCATCACAAATGTGTGCAAAACTTTGTCGATGTTCCACTAATGTGATATAAAAAACTAATTTGCAGTTGCTTTGTTTCCTTTAAATCAGAATGAATTAAAATCATGCATGAATAAGTTTGTTCACGAGATAAGTCATTAAAAAAAACAGAGCGCCATCATCCTCCTACCACTTCCTGTCATCGTCCTCTTCAACGTTTCCGCCAGTGGTAACATCCGGTTGTTGGTCACGTGACTCGTGATGCAAAAAAAGTGTTTCCATAGCAGATTTGTGAAATACACTAATTTTGTTACGGCTGAAAAACCTCTAACCTCCTTTGTCAAAACCTCATCAAAAACCTTGTTTTTTTTTTGTAGGAGTTTGATCTGCTATTTAATAGGTTGTAGCTGTTAACCATAAAACTGGACAAACTGGAATTACGAACAAAAATTTACTTAATGAAAACATTCACATTTTCCATTAAGTAAGTTTTTATGTAGGATGAAAAATGTGATCAACAACCGAATGTTACTATTGGAGGAAAAGGCAAAGAAGTCAACAGGCAGTGGTATTTTTATAACTTTAATTTGCTCAACTTTATGATCAATGGAAACGCAGCGGTTGAGCTCTACTATCCTGCTACTTTAGAGCAGCATGTAAAGGTTTCAGGACTGCAGATCGAGGATCAGACTTTGATATTAGCTGTGTTTCCATAGAATTACGCAAATTGAAATTTCAAAAATAAATTTGCCTAATAGAAACAAATCAATTAAAACAAAATTGTGTTTTTTGATAAAAATGTTTTTGTGGTAGGATGAAGTGGTTGTTTCACCCATATTAAAATTAATTCATTTCACAAAACTGCAACGGAAAACATTTATTTTTTTTGCATCACATGAGTCAAGTGATCAATAGCTGGATGTTACTACTGGTAGAAACTATGAAGAAGAAAACAACAGGAAGTGGCAGGCGGGTGATGGCACTGCATGTTTTTTAATGACTTATTTTGTGAACAAGCTTATTCATGCGCATTTTTAATTTCATTTCTTGTTTAATGGAAACACTGCAACTGTGAAATTGTGTTTTTTCAACAGTAGCTGAATATCAACAAGGATTTGCACACATTTGTAATTGGAAACGCAGCTACTCTTTGCTCTCGTTCATAATTAGGAAGTAAAATAATAAAATCTACAAAAAGAAGCCAAGACAAAACATCAGATTGGACTCTAATCTTAGTGAATCTGGACACAAAGAAGAGGCGGAGCATGAACCCGGCCGGCAGAGGAAACGGCGGACTGTTTGAACCACATGATGTAAAAGAGCATGACGCTAACTTCAAAGCACTGATTGTAACGTCTCGTCCTGCAGTCCGTCAGAGCGCCACGGTTTGGTGTCGGTCGCTGCTCGTCTCGCTGTGGGTGGGGGTTGTTGTTGTTGGTTTTCTTTAAGCAAACAGTGACATCTGGGCTGGTGTGAGTGTGTGTTTGTGCACATGATGCATTTCACCAGAGTATGCAGGGAAAAGCCGAAGAGTTGTTTGAGTTTTCCATGCGGGACAGCGGAAAGGGCGAAAACGACGAGTGCATGCTGATCCCCTCTCCATCTCGGCTCAGACGTTTGGCATCAAACCACAAGACTGCAGCGAGTTTTAGGTGGAAGTCGATGCAACAATAACCGCTGGGAATTGTTTTCAAGAACAAGGGAGGAAGGAAATGAGTCCCCGTGTTAATGCTTCGTTTATGCTGAGCAGCTGGATTTCTACGATGTTTGGCATTGAATTTATCACCAACTTTCTATCCCAAAGTTAGTAAAAGCAAGTTAATGTGGGGGATATGTAAAAAAAACAAAAAACAATAAAAAAGTCCTCCATCTGATGATCAACGGTGTCTAAAATAAAAAGGAGGTGAAAAGTAATAAATAATCCGTCCACATCTCCTTTTCATGCCATCCTTAGTGGTTAGAAATGGAATGACCAGAGGAGACTGGGGTGGAGTTTTGGCGTAACACACTTATTCAGTCAGAACCAGCGTCAGATATTTCAGGAACTTAGAAGAGAGGAGGGGGCTGGGGGGCGTTGGGAACGTTTGGAGGTCTCCATGTAGGTCCATGGAAGCAGTCTGTAGCGTTAGCTGGGTTAGCATGGGGGGCGTTGGAGTTTGGGGGCGTCAGGTGGGACAGGAGATCTGGGCTGGCTGGTGACTCTGGGCTGGCTTTTCTCTGGGTTGCTCACAGCGGGCAGATGGAGCTGGATCGAAGGAGAGCCGTGAAACGCTGAGGGAAAATTAAAAATGGAGGCAGGGATCAGATCAAACGGCTCAGAAACATTCAAACTTCAACAACTATTACTGAAGTTTATGCAACAGGCCAACACAAAGTAGCATACAACTGTGAAGTAGAAGAAGAATGATCAACAGCTTTCACTGTTTTTTCTAAAATTAAAAATCTGAAACTAATAATCAAATAAAAAATTCCACATATTTCATTTAACTTAAGTCTTTTTTATACAATATAGCAAATAAATCAAAAGATAAAAAAAATTGGTCTTTTTAAAATTAAATCTCAAAGTACCTTAAAGTTTGTGGTTGTTCAGTTTAGACATGCCTGTCACAATAACCAATTAATCAACTAATCAATTAATTGCACGATCAAATTGATAATTTCCATTCTTTTGATTATTCTGATGAAATTTGGTCTACAGACACATAATGTTATTTTTGGCTTTGGTTGCAAGTGGTTTTTAATTTGGTTTTATTTATTGTTTTTGGTTGTTTTATTTTGGAAATTTAGAATATTTTCCACTTCCAGTGCCGAGTTTATTTGTCTTTGAGTCTGCAAACTTGCATTATTATGTCATTACCAATATATTACTTGAGAATAGGACAAGATTACTGCTGAGGCTTTTAATCTGAAAAACAAAAACATCATCTTACCTTCCTGCGTCAGCTAGTTGACACTTAATTACATGATCACTTTCCTGTAAAAAACAATAATACAAGACGTAAAATTACTTGCATATCAGCATGAATTAAAGAGGTTAAAAAATAGAAACCAGTAGCAGCTCAGGTTTTATAAAGCAAACAAAATGGATAAAAGTGTTACAGAGTGCTGAGCAATGCAAGCGCTTCATTTTTCATTCCAGTGAGTATTTGGTTCAGATCAGTGGACGACATCTGGACCTCTCATGCATCGTAACGCAGACACACACACAGGTAACGTGTTGATGATGAACGGGGCATGCATGTAGAAACCAACATGAGGATGATTGTTGGGGTTAAATGGAAAACTGGAGGATTTTGTTAGCCAAGTAGCAGAAGCCACAAAATACAGCTGACGTGTAAAATAACAAAAACAAAAACAAAACAAAAAAAAACGAAACGACGGGAAGAGGACGGGACACAGATCATTGGAGGCGGCTCTTACGAGTCATTTAGACTCTTGTAAGCTGTCTCTGGGGTTTTCTTCCCCCGCTGTGTTGGCGGATGGAGGCGACTGGGGCTCAGGTGGAGGCATGGGCATGGGCAGGGGGATGGGCTTACTTTGCTCCTCTGGGGTTTCTGGACCCAGATCGGATGCTGGCTGGATTATGATTACAGTGGTACCTGTTGGATTGGAACAGGGAAATCCTGAGGTGTGAGTCCATTTTAAATCCTCTGCTGATGCAAACCAGTGAAGCTGCTTAATGCAGTTTAATACGACCACTAGAATGTAGCAAACTACTGCTGCTGTGTTTTACTTCTGAGGATGTGAGAATTTAATATTTTTCAATCATAACAGTGACCCAAAAGAGACATTTTTGTCATATTGTATTCTGTTTGACATCTAAAACCTTTAACTGCTTCTGCAGTTTGAGCTTAAACAATCTTTTATCAACAAATTCATTTCCTTGTTGATTTTGCATCAATTTGACATAAAATGCCCTTAATGCAAACCAAACACTGGTTGTTGGGCCTGTCGCAATAAACTAATGAATAAAATTAGCTCAATAATTTCCATTTGCATGAAAGTGGATGACAAAAGTCTTCAGCCTGGTGCTTTGGCCTCAACCAGCCGTACTTTTGATGGAAAATTTTGTTCACAAAGACTTCATAATTAATTTAATTGTTTCTGTTTTGTTCATTTATTTCAGATATTTAAAATGTCTTCTAGTTCCAGTGGTAAATCTTCATTAGAACGTAAAGCTTACTGATCTTTCAGAGAGTGAACTTACATCATCATCACTTGAAAACGGTCTCAAAACAACAATAACAGTTTATCGCAATTACTTCTGGAACAAAATATCGACCAGTAAAATTTGTTTTTGTGACAGACCAACTGGTTGTTCGGTACTAATACAAACAAAACTCTCACTCATCAAAATAAATCTGCATAAACCGGAGTGACCCAGAAGGACTTGCCTCCGTCCTGATCTGCTCTGATTTGGGCCTCCAGGTCTTCAGGATCAACATATTGGTAGTTTTCCTCGTCGTCGGGGGGTTTGCACTTCCCGCAGCAGAAACAGCAACAGCAGCAGCAGCAGCAGCAGGTGAAAAGTGTGCAGCACAGCACCAGACTCTGCAGGGATTTACATGCAAACAGGTTTTTCTTAGTCGTATGACAGTCGACAGAATTTAATCTTCATCTCTAAACAGTTGAATCATCAGATTACATGCGATTCTGAACAGTTCTGCAGAGTAGCCGGAACATTTAGGTACTGTGAATTTGTTTGCCATCTAAGAAAATAATCCCAAAAAGACAGGAGATTTAGTAATTTTCCTCTGATACAAGATAAAACATGTTTTCATCACAATATTTACTGCAAAAGGCCTGAAAACAACCACAGCAACATAATCAGGAGCTAAATCACCTCTGACATTATCAACAGCAGCCCAGCATCATCTCTGTTTACATTGTGTGGTACTACACTTCAGAAGCTGCTGATCCATGTCGGCTTTAATCTACATTCCTGGCAGGAGGACAAACGTCTATGATTGCATCATGAGGATGAACCAAAGATCAGCGTTAGGCTTTACCCAGCTGTGTTTACAGATTCATTAAATGTGTTTATTTGGCTAATTACTTATTCTCTCGCTAAAAGAAGTTGCCGCTCAGTTGCCGTGAAAACAACAGAACATTTTGTTAAATGTGAGAAAGGCCACCGGCGTTACTAACCTTAAACCACCATTTGGACATGAGGAAGTAGTATTTAACACTTTCCTCTCCAAACTGTTCGGATACGTAAAGGCCCATGGAGCCATACTCGTCGTAAATCCTTCTTTTGTTCTCGTCGTTTAAAATAGAATTGGCGTTGTTAATCTCCTTAAACTTCTCCGCTGCGTCTGGGTTGTCTGGGTTCTTGTCCGGGTGATACTTCAGCGCTAGTTTTCTGAAAAGAGTTCAGAGGGGATCAGAGGCAAACAATCAGCTTTGGACTTCAAGAATAATTGTTTTATGAAAATAACTTCCAGGGTCACAAAATTCAGCATGAAGTTCATGGAAATAAGTACAGAGTGAGTGTTTGTACAGAGCTGAGACTCTGTAGAAACAGGTTAATGACTCAGATCAGCACACATCCAGTCAGCTCACCTGTATGCTTTCTTAATTTCCTCAGCGGAAGCGCCTTTCTCCAGGCCTAACACTTTATACACGGTCTCCCCAGAGGTGGACATCTTCCTCTGAGGACGGGCAGGATTATGTTCAGCCATGGCTCACCTCTACAAATAAAAAACAAACAATAAATGATTGCGTTTCATGTTACAAAAACACAAAAAAACACTTAAAAACCTCATAGTTATGGCGTTATATTTGTGCTGCCAACCTGAGCGGGCAGTGAGACTGACGTGGGCACACATACGTATGTGAGCTAACAATAATTTGCTTTGAGTCAAACTTAAATCTCACACAATATAAACTCTCGCGCTCAATTCTTGATGAAAGATTAAATCAGTTTTTACAATAATCGTATTGTAGTTTTATTGATAGTATTTAGTGATCAAATTTAAAAAGGTGATAATAAATTTAAATTTATTGTCACCTTGTTTTCTATAGCCTTGAAAAATTTACTTATAAGGACATATAGCTTTGCTTTGTTGAGGGGTTCATAAATTATAAAATACCAACTGTTCCAAACAGAGTTCATAACCACAAGCAGAGGAGATAGTGGTTTAACATAAAGTTTCTCAGACACAAGTGAGATCTGAGCATTTTTACAATATTTACTCGCTTATATTGCCTAAGTAGGATGAGGAATAAAGTGATACATAAAGGGTAAAAACATGGATACAAAATGAAAGAAGGCTGGGAAAAATTATTCAGTATTACCCCAACAATCAAAAATGAATTATTTGTATCTGTTAAATGAAATAAATTACTGTGGAGATGTAAGTGGATTAATTTGCAAATGCTACTTCATCTGTCTAAGGGTTTTCCCTTTCCACACCACATTTAACTGGAAAAGGTAACACAACTGAAAGCACATAAACATTTCGACACAGGAAAAATCATTAACAAAAGACTTTTTACTGGACTACACAAACGGATTCCTGGTCAACATGGCAACTGTACAGACCGAGCACATCTATTACTCAGCCATACAAATAATGCCATAGCGGTCATTGACTAAAGAAGATTACATTTTGCTGATCTAACAGATTACCAATCCAAGTCTACGTCAGAGAGGGCCAGCGTCCCGGTCAGAGTCTGACTGGACCGCTTTAGACGGACCAAACACAACAAAACCGCTCATCCACACACAGACGCCACGGGGGGAAAAAAAAAAAAACAAGCTGGCAGGGGGAAATGTTCTTCTGCCAAAGGCAAATCAAACAACTCTAATCAATGTACTGATTGGACAAATGGTACAGAATTACTTATGGGATCTTTACGGAAAACCCTGATTTGGAAAAAAAACAAACAAAAAAAAACAAATCTAAGATTTATCTCAGCCAACAACAAATGTAATGGACGTTTTCTGATGCAAGCTAAGAATCACAAACTTAATGAACTCAGAGAGAAACAGATAAACAGTTAAATCTCTACTGACCTGTTTTTATTTAGCCTGACATTGATCACAGCTTATATATCATGACATTTAAAACAAGAATCTCTAAAAAATAAAATACAAAAGCAACAGTTATTTCTACTGTTGAAACAGTTTTGCAAATGTGATCTTTAACTTTTATTTTTTTGATTTTGATGTACAGGCATAAGCTTATTCCTCTGAATGTTTTGCTTAAAATATATTTTTTAATGAAAATGAGAGGCGAGCTTTTAGTTTATGCATCATAACCAAAAATATTTCCAAACAGTCCAATTTGAGCTGTTTAATTCAAATTTAAAATACTGCACCAAGTAATTAACTACTCTGTTAAATAAATAGATGTTCCTATAAAATAATAACAAAAAAGTTTTACTTATTTATTTCATAATTTTTTTCATGGTGGTGTTTTATTTTATGACATTTATTTTGGAAAGCTCCATTATGTACATCAGGGAATTTTATATCAAGCTCATTTTAATAAAAATAAAAAGTAAACAGAAAAATGTTTATTTCATGGGGACAGTTATTTATTTCATGGAGTATTTATTATATATTTATTAATATTTAATTTGAAATAAAACTGCTCTCCATTTTCTTACACGCACAACCTTCTTCCAGCCAGCTGTCAGGCAATGCACAGCAAAAGGTAGGTGAAGAGTTCTAAACTGAAAAACAATTTAAGTAGTTTGTAAACTATAACTTCCTAATTAATTACATCACAAATTTGGTACAACATGAAAATAAAACTTGTCTCTTAACTATCAGCAACACAAATTAATTTTTGCACCATTTCTGACTGTTTAATAAGCAGCAGCTAAAATGCATGGTCACTACGTTCAGTTTTAATGAGTGCAGCAAAGAAAAATGTAGTTTTTTGCAAACTAACTTGTTTGAATTCACTCCAAAAAAAAACAAAACTGCAGTTATTTAAAGCTAATTGGTTTCAGTTCTGCAGAATAAGGCATTTCATTTTCCTGCAACAATTATCTTTATTGCAGTACATTAATTTTGGACACATAAACCTTTCTTACTTTTACTGGAATTAAACTACCAGCTTTAGAATCGCTTTCATAGAGAAACTGATCCAGCTGATCCTGAACCAGGCCTCAAAGCCGAGCAGTATTTCTGGTCGGAGGAGCTAATGGCTGCCCTATTTATCAGTTTTTCTACAATGAGATCAGTTACACATTTACTGGGAAAATCCTCTGAATGATTCCATCTCCAGCGCAGCAGAAAGCAGCTTTGCTTCTATTGTCTCTCATCTAATTAGTTAAGAGCCTCACGCTGCTGACATCCCTTTCACAACTGCACCAGATGGTACTTTCACTCAGTAGTTTCACATTCTGACTCTTAAAATGGGTCACTGGCAAAGATTAAAGTCACTTCCTAGTTTTACAAACACAGAAAACCTCAAAGCATCAACATTTCATATCGATTTCATGTCCAACTGTTACACATTCATGAACTGAAAAAGGAAACGGCTGATAATGACACATTTACTGCATTAGAAGTGATTTTGTTTTAAGAGTGAAGCGATTAATCGTGATTAATCGATTATTCAAATAATTGTCAACTAATTTAGTAACTGATCAGTTATTAATCAATCACTGGAGTACAGAACTCTAAAAAAGGCCATTTGCTGAAAGAACAGCTCATTTGAAGCAGTAAACATGCTAAAGCTGTACAAAAAAGATACGGTAGAAATATTTTGCATTTAAGATAAAAAAAAACAAAAATAAAACAAAACAAAAAAACATTTGTTCGTAAATCTGTTCTGCCCAGAACTCCTGAGGTGGCAAAGTTTTAGCTTCACCTGGTTGAAATTCTGGAAAACCAATCTTTTATTGCTATGCAAAGCACTGACCCATCGTCAGCTACAAATGACCAAGCGTACGCTAAACGATTCCTCCTGCTGCTGAATTTTAGGCAATGAAATGTTAATTTCCTTATTCAAAATAATAATTATTTGCTTTATCTGCATTTTTAATGTATTTCTAATATTCTGCAAAAAGGCTTAAGTGGTTAATTGAAAAATTTGCAGAAAGCACCAATTTTTAAAATGTGATTAATCGGTTAATCATCAGAATAATCGATTAATAAAATAATAATTTGCTGCAGCCCTATAATATTCAGTCTGCAATAATTTTGGTTTGGAAGAATAAAATGTATGAAAGCATATCATCTGTCAGCCTGGACTGCTGCAGAAATACTGCCAGTTACATAAGAAACGCCGCCTTTAACAGGAACATACGTTGTTTACAGCGAGTTTCTACTCACTGGAGCTGAAAGACTTTAATCAAGTCATCATCACACATTTCAGTTTTTGTAAATAAATATCTGAAAACAGACAGCAGTGTGATCTCAACCTGCAGTCTAACAACTATGATAAAAGAGAAGAAGCCAAGTCAGGTTCTGGACTGAAATAAATCTTGCATAAAGATCACACAGACATGTTTTGTCCAAAAATGTTAGAAACGCCACAGGTCCAGATGGCGTTCCTGCTGGAGCCAAGATGGCTGCTGTAAATACGACCCTGACTGGGTTCAGGCTGGCAGAACTGGAGACATAAAGTTCAGCTTTTCTTTGGAACATAAACATTTTTGATTACTGATCCAGCCGCCACTACAGCTATCGATCGGGTATCGGTGAGCCAGGCCTATTAGGTTAATGGAGCAAATGCAGTCTTTGTGATTCAGGCTCTGCAAACAGGCCTCTGCTGTTTCATTATGAAACAAAAAAAATTAAAAATATCTACAAGTTCAATATTTTTTTGTATAGAGTAAATATCCTGTATTGTCATTTTGATGATTCTGCCTCACAGTTAAGTCTGTTGAAATAAGCAATTAATGAGCTTGATCATTTTTATTTTGATAATTTATATTTATTAAGGGCAATTTTGTTCAGAGACACTACATAATCTATTCATTTTATGTTTTTGGTTGTGTGTGGCTTTTGTTTTTGATTTATCATTTTTGGCTGTTGTGTTTTATTTTGTAGGTTTAAAATATCTTCCAGTTCTAATATTAAATGCTCTTTACAAAAAAAAAAAAAAAAAAGGGTTTTTGGGGTTTTTGGGGGGGGAAAATTTCCCTTTTTTT
>NW_015112948.1:0-61318 GCF_001443285.1 Poecilia latipinna | reverse complement strand
AAAAAAAAAAAAAAAAAAAAGGGTTTTGTGGTATTTGAGAGGGTGAACATTCACTATTATGTAATTTTCAATATATTATTTCAAAATGGTCTCAAAACAATATTATATATTGCAATAATTTCTGGAACAATTTATCGTCCAGCAAAATTTTTCATGACATGTCAGCCTACTCAGTTCACATTTTGAGCTTCTCAGAAAATTTGAATAAGATCAATAAAAAATAGTTTTCAGGCATTTTTAAATCTATAATCATTAAAACTAATAGAAACAAAAGCTTGAAATATTTCACTTTGTGTGTAATGAAACTGAGTCACTTCCTGAAGTTTTCATAATATTCTAATGTTGTGAGATGTACATGTAGCTTAAAACAACCTGATCATTTCTATTTCAATCTGTCTATGGTTTCCTATATAATGGTGTATTATAACTTTGTGAGAAATGTAAAAAAAAGAAAGAAAAAGGAATCTACACATGATATTTAGTTGACCTGAGAAACCCTGAGTAAAACAATTGAATCACTGTAATCGACAGAGAACATTTTAAAAAACAGAATCTATTAATAGCAAAAAAACCTTAAAGCATTTGCCAACTCAAAGCGTCTCGTCAAAAACACCAACCGAGGAAAAATCATGTGAAGACTGCAGGCAACTGCTCTTATTAAGATCCGACTCTGTGAAAACATCATTTCAGGACAGTATAGTCCAAAAATAATAATGAGTTAAAAAATATCTCTGGAAGATGAACAGAAAGTGAACTGTGACACCAACAACCACCAGCAACAACCAATGCAGCCAAATTGAACTAAAATTAACAACTTTTTATCTCAAATGTTCAGCAAAATGTTGCTTTTATGAAAGAAATCTGAAGAAATAAAATACTCAACGAGGAGTCACTAAGTTATAAATCATTAGTAAAGCTGAATAACCAAATATAATGTAGTGTAAGCTGCTAACGGGGTGAAAAAACAAATTGTGAAAAACCTTTGTGTTTAATCAGCACTTTGATCAACAACCAAACATCTAGAAAGAGCAAAACAAAATAGGAATAACAGGTAGGATGACAAATATCTGTAATCGGATAAGTGAACATCAGAGGAAGATTGGCTGAATTTGGGGTTGAAGTCAGGTGAATCCGGTCAGTCAAATAAATCAATTTAGAAATGACCAGATTATCTTATATAAGCCACATGGTCCATTAAATGTAGCCCTACTACTTATTACAGCACTAGGTTACACACATGATGAAATATAGCAACTCTTTAAACATTTTCATCACCAAAACTTTAAAAAACAAAACAATTTACATCCAATATTAATATCCGTATTGATTCCGATATTGAAAAAACTCTAGATCGGGCAACATGACAATATGTCTAATCAATGAGGGCAGATCTATTCAGTCTAATTCTATGCTTTCTTATTTATTTTACATTATATTTATATTTCAGTAAAACTGTGGATTGGTGCATCCCTAGCGAGTTAATAAAAGAATAAATGGTTTGAAAGGAAACACCTTTGGCTTAATTTAAGGATATTTAAGCTGAATTATAAAAACTAGGTAAAAGTTAGCTGTACTGATTGTGACCCAATTCCTGCAGGATCAAACGTTCCCACCAGCTCCACCAGTCGCTCTAAATGCTGCCCAAAGCAAACAAAGAAAATCAATCAGCCCTCAGTAGCTTCCATGCACTGCAGTGCACAACTTTATACAGCAACAAATATCTTTATACTTTCCTTCTAAGCAGTTAGACCTTTTAAATTAAGCTTTGCAAAGGTTTTTTCAGTCAAAGATAATTCAACATTGTTCATAATGCATTTTTTCAGAGCATGTCAGGTTCCTCAATTAGCACTTCTTAAAAGTCATCTTGCAGTCGTCTGCTGCGTTCATGTTAGCAAAACGTCACATACTTAAAATGGAAACAGGATATGAGCAAAAAAAATAGTCAGCAGACAATCAGTAGCATAAATATTTACTCAATGTTTATGGTGGAAAAAAAAGTGATGAAATTGCAGCTACTGTAAGACAACACTTAGGAAAGTCCTACTGTGCTTCACTGCAAAAACAGCACCGCTCAAACTTTATTTTCCTCTTTCTGTGCATCTAGAGAGAAAAAAACAATTTTCTCTGAAATATCTGCCTCATGTTACTACTTTTGTACTTTCTATGATACTGAAAAACTCTGTAGTTAGATCAGGATAACAATCAAACTTTTGTGGCATATTTTGTGAATTAATTCAAAGTACTGAAAGTGAGCTTTGCTTCACAAATACTTTACTGCGAATTGTCTGTAATTTTCAAAAGAACTAAAAAGTCTGTAGACAGGAAGAATCTCCTGAAGCCGATTGTGAAGAATCTGAAAATGTTTCTGACAGAGAGGGAAAGATTTTCAACAATATTCTATGCTGCTAGGTAGATTTTCTGTCAGTTTTGTTTTCATTAGTAACATTTAATAGCTTAAAGTGTTTTAGGTGTATATTTTTCACATGCAAATGATTTGTTTTGCCCTCCTTGTTGAGCTAACCAGATAATTTCTCTGCATGCAAAGCTATCTTGTTTCAGGTCCAAAGTCCTACAGTTCTTTAGGTTTTCCTGCTGCAACAAAGATGTTTTTTTAAATTTCTTACGCATCAACGCCTGCAGAAAACTGTTAATACCTGACATATCAAAAACATACAGGAGACTACGGAAGATTTTCCCTGCTAAGTATTAGTTTGTACTATTCTCCTGCTGTGTGTGTAAATGCCACTCCCAAAGCAAACATTTGTTGTCTTTTTTGTTTGTTTTACATATTTGCATCCGCATAAAACTTTGGGTGGAGTCTCACACAGGCTTTAAAGAGTCAAAGAAAAGTAAAATAACCTGTTACAGTATATTTCTTTACTATAAAGAACTATTAGGGCCACTGAAAAATAAAATAAAAATCTGACTTTAATGCAGAAGGACAGCTGGGAGTAGGAGCTTCAGGAGGAGAACTAGCTTTCTGGAAAAAACGTGGTGGACTTTTAATGCCTAACTGAATTCTGACCTTGGAGCTAAAATCCTGTTGCTATGGAGTTGCTATGACAACAATAAACCAGACACAAGCTTAGAACTAGTTCTCGCCTTGTTACGGCATTAGTACATTACAAGTATTACTGGATTACAATTGTTAACGTATGCAAAGCTTTTTTTTGTTCAAATTCAAAAATACTTTATTAATCCCAAAGTGAAATTAAATGTTGCTGTAACTCATTAATTTAGATTCTTCAAAGAGTTATTGACGATGGTGATGGCTGTTGGCAGGAAAGATCTCCTGTAGCGGTCTGTACAGCACTGAATCTGAAGAAGCCTCTGACTGAAGATGCTCTGCCTTCCCAAGGCAAGTTGGGATTGAAGTTATGGTTCATCTATGCTTTGCAGTGCGCTTGCCTTCCAAGATGGCATTTTAGTGGTGCGGATCTGCATGCAAAGTACAATGCACTTCTAGTTCAGACTTTTGGAAACTATGTATTCCGAGAGAAAAGATAGAATAATTAGTGGAAAAAAAAATTCTGAGAGTAAAGTAAAAATTCTTAAGAGGGCAAAAAGTCAGGATTCTTAAAATCTGATTTTTTTTTGTGAAGTATAGTCAGAATTCTAAGGTAAAAAGAAAATTCAGAACAAAGAATTCTGAGAAAAAATTCGGAATTCTGAGTTTTAAGTCGGAATTCTTAGGGAAAAGGTAGAATTCCGAGTAATTTATTCTGTACAACTTGACAAGCAACCTCAATGTTCCCAACTGTAGAAATGGCTAAATATTAAGGTAAAAATTGAAAAACATGATCACTCCATACAAATCTTAACCACTGCAACAGCTGCAGAAAAAAAGGTTTATATGTCAAAAATGTTATACAAAGACTTATGCATGGAGTAATAATCCTCAACATCATTAGACACAGCTAAAATAAAGATTATCAGTGTTTAAATTCTTTAAAGGTTCATGAACTGGATTGTGACACATTCTGGACTGGGGTTGATTTGTTACTCAGCGATCATGTGGTCTAAATAATATTAAGATCTGGGAGCTGTTTTGGAATAATGAAGGAAGATTCCCGTCTGTTTGTCCTTGTGCAGCTCTAATCCTTTGCTAATCCTCCCTGAAAGGGACAACTCCTTCCTATTTTACACCTCGCCATTCATCGTAACCTCAGCAGCCGTTTCTACTTATTTTGCACATTTTAATGGGTTTTCTAACCCATCCGAAGCGGCTTGATACACTGACTCGAGCTGTTAACAGATGTAACTTTAACACGCCAATTCCCACGCATTTCTTCGATTTGAATGTGTTTATTTAAAAAACAGACTATTCTGTTATAAAAGAATACATTTAAAAAACCTTTTAAATCCATTCAGGCTTCGCTAGTTTGAGCCGTTAGCTAACGTTAAGCTAGCTGGTAACGTCCAAGCAGAAATAAAAAAAAGCCTCACCTTGAGTAAACTGAACACCGTGAATCTCGCCGTAAGGTTAACTGGACCATAGAGGCATCCGGTTTAATGTCTTATACGGCAGTTAACGGGTCACACAGTTCCGTTATCCCGGTGGCAAGGTAGTGAGTGATACACCCGCTACTTGCTGCGCTTGCCGGGTCGCTCCTCCTTCCAGAAAATAAAGGATGCGGAGTGATGCGTTCAAGGCCCAAATCCTCTTATCAGGAAAAAAAAAGTTGAACGTGTAATAAACTGAGGTGGGTAGAGAAGCGAAAAATTGTACTCCAGGTAACCGTCCAAACATATACTTTTTACTTTATTTTGTCTCTAATTTAATGCCGAAAAATGTCAAAACAATTAAAAAAATTAATTATGCAAAAACTTTGGTAATTGAAAGACTAATATAAAAAAAAAGAAAAATGAATGTTTACATTTGTGTGAAACTGAGTTTCACATAAATACAAACATTGTAGCATAAACGTTCGGCTGTTGAACAGGACCGTTCAAGGTCGCTCGTACTTATTCTGTTCTCTCTCCCTGAAGGATAAGCCCCTTTTTGCTACATTGTTTTGCTTGCTTATCTTCCACCAGAGCTTTGGAGGTGCTCTGCACAGCAGCTCATATTACCGTGTAGTGCGGTAGCTACCGCTGCCACCAGGTAGGTACTTTTTGTCCACATAAGAAAGATTTCCACACATATCAAATATGTTGTAAAAAAAATCATAACTTTATAATGAATTTGTGTGTTTTTAATATGACATAGAAATTATTACTAAAAAAAAAAAGAAGAATCAGTTCCACTTAGGGGGCCCCCTAGCAGCCCTGGAACCCTAAGTGACTGCTTAGTTTGTTTTTGCCTTGGGCCAGACTTGCTTTTCACAATAAAAGTTTATTTCTGCTGAGTCACAATGAACAGTTGCACAGTAAGAGTTGAGTTTTTTTATTTTGTTTTTACCAACAGTTCTGAATGCTGCATTGCATCCTGTTTTTAACCCAGTTGTTGCCAAAGTGTGGGTCAGAAAAAAGTTTTTAAAAATGTTATGTAATAAGATAGATTAATGGTTGTTGACTGTCTTTAATTAGTCTAGTTGTTAGTAATGTTTGCTTTTAAGCCGACAACACCTCATTTACATTTCAGTTATTTTATCTATTTGCTTTTGTGGAACTGTAAATGCATTTAAATTAAATCCAATGAACAAATATGCAACCTGAGATAGGATAATTTGGAAATAATCAGAAACAAGCAAAAATCTAAAATTTGGTCAAATCTGGTAAAACCCAAATTGCAACTATTAACTTTACTCCAGCAGATTGTGCACATTTTTTAATTACTCTGCTTTGTTGCATTTTATATTTGAGTATCCAATTTTTAATAACCACACAAAACTTTTCCTTTAAGTTGTACATTTGCTCCTACAGTAGTTTATACTTTTTTTTTTACCTTTGAATCTTCATTCACTTCACTGCTGCACCTCAAATTCTCCACTTTTCTAAAGCATTAACTTCTTTCTCGCAAGTTTACAAATCAGATTTAATTATGAGGTTTACTCTCTCATCTCTACAAGAAACAAAATTGTGATTGTTAGAAAATACATTTGATTTAATGTAATATGCAGTTTTAGTGTTATCAAATCTTGATCCAGAAGTCTTTATTTCAAACATTGCTACCCATGTACGGTTCAAATTATTCAGACTCCAATTTTTACAATAGCTTTGGAATTTTTTTTATTTCAGGTTCAACAACACTTTTCCTGATATACATTTGGACTAAAAAACTTTTTTTTTTTTTTTTAAAGTAGTTCCAGAACAAGAAACCATACAGTTGCAGTTAATACGTATGAACAGGGAGTGGTTAAAGAACACCTGTGTTTTTCTATTTCCACTGGTCAAGTTTTCAGAAATATTCTAATAGAAAATGTGCATTTTCCACAACAGCAGGTATCATGATTGTTCAGAGCAGAACTGGTATTAGTAGGACTTTAACTGGTCCCACGAGCCAACCGAATATGCATTTCATAAGCATAAAGGAATAATCTCTTCTCCAATTCCTTTGAGAGTCCCACCAACATCCACCAAATGGCTTTAAATAGGAAAACAACAACACATAGAAGAGAAATGTTTAAACAGCATCTTAGAAACTAACTCCAAAACTAATCTTCAATGTGTTCTCCTGTCATCTTGCTAATAATTTACAGATTTTTAGGAAAAAAACATAGAAATACTGCAATGTAGCACTCCAAACTTTCACCTGCAGTGATACAAATAACTGGAATATGGACTTATTTGCCAAGTACGGTGGCCAGGAGGGCCATTCTGATATACATGCCGTTCTCAGCTTGACGGAAATATGCAGCCCTGGGGTCTGTATCCACCTCCGGACTGAGGGGGACAAAAGAAAAAGTCAAGTTACTCTGGAAAGTTTTTGTTTTTTTAAATGAGTTTCGCTGCACAGCAAAAAACAAGGAACTCACCTGATTTCATTGACCCTGGGCAGTGGATGCATCACCACCATTTTCTTTTTGGCAACAGTCATGATGTGAGGAGTGAGGATGAACTGACCAAAACACTAATAAAAACACAATAAATTAAGGATCTTCATAACTGGACTGGAACGATTAATCGTGATGAATCAATATTAAAACAATCAACAACTAATTTAGTAGTTGATTAATTGCTAACCTGAGTTTAGAGACTCAAAAAAAGCCATTTGGTGAAAAAAATGCATTCCCATAACCAAATTTTCTCAGGCGGTAGAGTTTCAGCTTCAGTTAATTCAGATTTACTAACCGCATGCTATGCGGTGACCTCCAGAGTACTGGTCTAGTTTTCTGTCTAACTTGTAATTTAGATCATTTTCATAGTAATTTCCAATGATTCCAACAATATTTGCATTTTGCTGTAAAATAAGCATTTAGGTTAAAATCATGGTTGTTTTAAGTTTTAGTCTCAGCAAGCAAATGCCACCCAAATCTGATTTTTTTTTTAGGCAATATAATGTTGCTTAATGGATTATTGAAATAATCATTGACTAATTTAGTAATTATTAATCACCAACTGGAACAAAAAAACCCAACAAAAGAGAAAAAACTGTATAAAGAATGTAAATTTTGCGTTTAAAATAAAAAGCACATTGCCTGTAAATCTGCCTTAGCATCTCAAATGGTAATTTTAGCTTCACTTGGTTTACTAAAGGAATGTTACAGTATTACATATGAGGCAATAAAATGTTAATTATTAGTTTATCATATCTTTTTATGTATTTCTAATAAATGGTTCAATAAAAAAAGCTCCAGAATGTGCAGTTTTTCATTCTTATTAATCGTCAGAATAATCGATAGATTAATCGATTTCAACAATAATCATTAGTCGCAGCTCTACTTCATAATTTTCTGTAAATGTTTAAAACTAAAACCCAACTTACAGCTTTGTACTCATCCTCAGATCCGAATCTCTCCTTCTGGATCCTCGTCATGTACAGGACGTCCGTCTCAGGCAGAGCTTCCTCAATGCTGTCAAACTCTTCCTGTTACAAAAGTAAAACTAATCAGTTTAGTACGCTGGAAGCCATTTTTACACTCTGGGTTCATCTGTGCACTGCAAAAACACAAAATCTTAAAGTATTTTGGTTAAAAAATGTATTTTAAGTTAGTTTCAATACATCTGCACCAGAAACTAGATCAAAAATACTAGATTGGCTGTGTTTTCTCACCTGCTTGATTCCCTTCGAAGCCACATAGCTGATGATCTCTGCAGGCATGTGGAGGTTTTTAGGCGCTACGTAGCGCAGAGTGATGCGGTACTGAGTCAGCAGCTTGGCCAGAGAGTGAACGGTGCGGCCATGTTTCAGGTCTCCGACCATCGTGATCTAGCAGAAAACAAACCGTAAGTGTTGTGCTCCTGATCCAGATTAGGATCCTAGTTTCCCGGGTTTTACCGTCATCCCGTTGACCGTCCCAAGCTCCTCCCTGATAGTGAAGACGTCCAGCAGGGCCTGGGTGGGATGTTCCCCGACGCCGTCGCCGGCGTTTATCACTGGTTTACGGCAGTGACGGGATGCACTCTGCAGATAAAATATAACAATTAAAATACTAAACTGGTTCACAAATCATGCAGCTAGAACGTGACCTCCAGAGTAGTGGTCTAGGTTTCTGTCTAACTTGTAATATAGATCATTTTCATAGTAATTTCCAATGATTCCAACAACATTTGCATGTTGCTGTAAAATAAGCATTTAGGTTAAAATCATGCTGGTTTTAAGTTTTAGTCACAGCAAGCAAATGCCACCCAAATCTGATATTTTTTTTGTCCCGTATTCGACTTTTTCACAGCAATCTTTTCACCCCTCTCTTCCAAAAAATTAATTTTGTGCTACTTCCATATGTGGTATCAAGAAGACATTCACAGCGAGCTTTAATTGAACTCTAGTTTGTTTGCCCAGAAAGTCTGAGTCGACTGTGGAGGTGTGAATGCGCAATCGAACTCTGGTCTGCCTACAAACCTCGGTTTCGGTTTGGTTGAAGTGAACTGATGTGCTGCACGCCAAGCAGACCGGAGACTACTCCAAAAGCAGGAAGCGGACTGCACCGCCAGGCATTCTGGGTAAATTCAATCAAAACAAATGCAAAAGAAGTGGCTTGTGATCTTTTACCAAAGACACAACAGAAATCTTGCTACCGCTACTAAAACTGACAACAAGAGCTTCACAAAATCTGCTTCCATTTGGTGAAGAAGAAAGTTTCACTCAGTGTCTTCTTCAGAGGTTCTTGTATCATTTCCTTCGAAGTTCTTGATGCAGCGCCCCCACAGGTGAGGAGGGGAACAGGTTGCTCAAAGGGTTTAGTTGGTTTGACATGCTGCAGCGTGAAAGAGAATCGCAATTGTTGTATCTTTGGTCCCCAGTTGAACAGAGTCTACCGGTTCTCTTAACAGGTGTATAAACATCCTAAATCAGATACGAATCCGATAGTTTTCTAAGTGTTTGTTGCATTTAAATGTTTAGAAAAGCAAGAGCTACAAAAATCTGTTTGTATGTCTGATGTCCGGCAGACACTTTGCAGACACTGTGAAGTTTAAAATATCAGGATCAGCACTGACAGGTATATCTCTTCTGCTCTTTTAGATTAACAAAAACTACAAAAATTCAAAAATAGAAGCATGAACCTCTAACCTAAACATTTAAAAGCAAATTAATGAGAAACAGGCAGTGATCTGTAAGAGCAACTGCAGGTTATGTTTTGCCGATAGGCGGACGTCTGCCCTTGGTTTCGAGATGACAGATAGCAAGAATTGAGTTACCAAGCTGTATCAAAAAGAAAAACACACAAAGCCAAAGACAATAGCTTTCCAGCAGTTCTATGTTAAACGTCTTGGTACAAATTAATGTCAGTGCAAACAACTGCAGGTAATGTTAGCGTTTGAAAATTTAAGAGCAAAGCACTCAGCCAAAGCTTCTTCCACTCAAATCTTTGATTAAAAAAACTCCTTACCGCCTGATTGTTGAAGACTTCCCATCCACACTGATCTACTGAACTAGAGTAAGAAAATAAAACCTAAGAAACTAATTGATTGGGGAAGTTACGTTTTTCAGATATGACATAAAAAGAGCAGACATGTTTAATTTGCATCTGCAAAAACTTCTCAGTTTGTCATTGTTTTATGAAAATGTGTCTTCAGCCTGATCGGCACAAAAAGGTTCTTCCAGACTGATCAACACCAACACCTGATCAAAACTTATTCAAATGCAATACAAACAACTAAGTGTATTCATGAAATATTGCTGTTAAACAAACAAACAAGAAAAAAGAAGCCAAAAACAGGGTCAAATAAGGGAAAATATTTAGAATAAGTGTTTGATTTTGACAGGATGGTTAACAGCAGCTCCAAAAGGGACAAGTCCAATTATCTTTTCTTTGCATTTAACCAAAAAACTACAGGAGGAAATTAATTGCTTATTTATTTATATTGAGACAATGTACATTTCATTAACCTTTTAAAAAGGAGAGAGGTGTGATTCCAGCAAAAAAAAATATATATATATTTTCACCTGTAGTCCCAACTACCTGTAACTGTCCTTCACAAAATTTAAAATGTTCCTTTAAATTGAAAATATAAACAAAATATGTTCTTAAATGTTCAGAATCCATGTGGGTAAACTTGTTTCTCTGGTCTTCATGTTTTAAATTGGAATAAAGTTAAACTTAATGATTATAAAATGTAATTTAAAACCTTGAAAGCGCCGTCTTGTCTGAAGTTCTTAAGAATGTGTGTTGATCCAGAAACCCACCTCCACAGCTCCGGGAGTCGGGTGTCGCAGCACCAGGACGTCAGTGTAGCAGCACATGGTCTGAACAGAGTCTGCCAGCGACTCGCCCTTCTGGGAGGAAGACGTGGAGTCGCTGAAATGCACAACGGAGCCGCCCAGACGCTGCATGGCTGCTGCAAAGGAGCTGCTGGTTCGAGTGCTGACCTCGTAGAACATGGACGCCATGACTTTACCCTGATAGTGGAGGGTAGAACAACAATTAGACAGAAAATATAAATGTTAAAGGTGACCTTTAGTTATTCTTTGGACACGTTAGGATAGGTCTATGGCTATTAAATTTTTTACACAAAATCAATTTTAGATAATGAGATTTTAGTCTGTTGAGTTGTTTGGGGGTCTGTCACTTAAGCTGCTGCCGGCCTCACCCCCCAAACTCAACGTTTACAATCACATGTGAAAATGGCTTCAAACAGATACGCAATTATACAACTGTACGTCTTTCAAAAGCAGAACTGGAGCCCCCTGCGCAGTCAACAAGAACACAGAAAGTGGTTTCTGGATGCTAAGCCAGCAATAAAACTCCTGACTTTTCCATCAGCCATTGTACAGCACATGCAAATGTGATTTTATATCTTATTTATTTCATATTTAAGTTATGGAACAATTTGCCATTAAATATCAGAAGTGTCTACTTTCAAATAACAGTTTTATTCTTTGGCTTTTAACACATGTTGAGACCAAAAAACATTAATTTATGGCAAGAAATGACTAGGTTTTTCATGCTTGGGCTGTTTGTAGAAGCACAAATGGAAGTTCAAAAACGTGAAAAATGTGAATTTTGCATAACGTGTCCTAAGATAAGTTACCTTCAAGATTTCCAGGCTTCTCTCTTTCTGAACCAACAACCGCAAAGTGTGAGCAACATTAAAAAGGTGGGACATCTGAAGGAGACAAAAAAACAAAACAAAACTTGATTGTGATTAACAGAACTACAGTCATATTCATGCCCTGCATGAGTTTTTGTCATGGAGGTACCTGCTCTTTGCTGAACTGGCTGACAGTCAGGATGTGCTGGCCCACCAGTGGGTGAAGCAGGGGAGACGTCTGGAAGTGGGGCACCTGGGAGGGAGTCACCTGTTTGGACTCGGACAGAGGGGAGAGCAGCCTGGACAGAGGCGGAGGATGACTGTAGGCGTCACCAGAACTGGAAGGCGGGACCATGGTCAGGTCTGCAGGAATCAGTAAAACACAAGCAGCAGTCCATAAACAATGCCGTTCCTCTGGAACAACTCACAATAACTGCATTCCCATCAACTTTGCAAAAAAATGGTTTTGCGCAGGTTTAAGTTGGGTTTTTTTTTTTTTTTGCTTTTACGAAAAGTTAATGCGTTTCTGTTTCCTATGTCGGCATTAAGCCTGTCGAAATGGTCAATAAAATAACTGCATGATAAATTAAAACAAGCTTGATAATTTCCATTTGCATGAGTGTTTATTTTTCCCATGTCTCTTTCTACCAAACACTGACAAAAGGCTTCAGTATTGTGCTTTGGTCTCACCTAGCTTTATTTTTGCAGGGCACATTTGTTTACCCTCAGTATCTATTTTATTTGTTGTTTCAGTTGTTTTGGCCATTTGTTTTGGATATTTAAAATGTCTTCTAGTTCAAGTGTTAAATGTTTGTTAAAAATGACAGCTTATTGAAATCAAAACGAATATACAGACAGATCTGTTGACAGCAGGTTTGACTGTGCTGAGGCATGATGGGTATTGTAGTACCTGGTGGCAAACCAGGATCAGAGGAGCGGTGGAGTCTTTGCGGCAGCAGGAAACGGGACTCTCCCGGAGCGCGTCTGGGACTCGGAGGTCTGGCCCGGACGTGTCCTTCACGAGGAGGAGTTGGACGCGGTCGCTCCGGAGACTGATGGAACAGGAAACAAACTTTCTGAATAAAAATAATCTCAAGAAACTTCTTTTTTTTTTAGGGTTTCAGGTTGAATACCAGTGGGATGTCTTTAACTGGTTCAGCTGAGTGTATGGAAGCAGCAGACCAGGTCTTCACATCCTCACCGTAACCAGGAGGCACCAGAACCTGGAGATCACACATATTTTACTTTAAACTCAATAAAACATTCATGAAACAGACGATGTGGAGCAAGAAACCGACCTGTCCGTCGATGTAGGCCACCTCTCCTCGCAGGACAACGCGCAGAACTTTACCCTTCACCTTCAGGCCTTGGAACGGAGTCCACTTGGACTTGGTAAACTGCATGGACTGAGGAATAACCCACTCTTGCTCCAAATCAACCTGGGAAAAAAAAAGAAAGAAAATATTTAAAGTAGAATTACTTAAGATTATTATTATTATTTATTTCAGTCATTTTTTAACCTTTTAATACACAATAAAACACAAACAAAATGAAATAAGTATTCCAACTTGTTGTACGTGTCTGTTTTTCTTTCCAAGACAAAACTAATAAAGAAATAAATAATGTTTAAATTTCTGTTAATGGCAAGAAAACAAAGTGCGTACTGAAAAGTGTTTGTTGTACATCCAAAATAGAATCTTCCCTGTATATTTTATCTCCAAGTAATTCCAGTTGAGTGTGTAGTTAAACGCGTAAAAGAATATAAACAATCATAATCAAAATTTATTGTATTTGTTTAGCAAGTTAATTTTAATACGTTTTTATTTAAATAGTGAAAAACAGTTTCAACCCCTTTCAAATTATTCCACACCAGAAGAACTTAATTGCTTTTAATATTCACCCAAAAATTCAGCTTTTTTTTTTTTTTTAACAAACCCTTCTCTCAGTTTTTTTCTTTAATTTTGAATCACTTCTTTATAAAACTTGGAAGGAGATTAGAAAAAAATATGTAAATGCACTCCTGAGCTCTACAAAGGCATACAGTTTTATAATTGTTAGAAATATTTAATTAGTTGAATGACAATCTGATTAAGTTATAATGTGGACAGCTTTCTCCTGATGTGTGTAGACAGGTTTTGTTGGTTTTATGTTTCCCCAGATCTCCTCACAGTAATTCATGTAACAGTACAATTTATAAAGTGATTTTTCTTTTATTAGAAAATATTTTTATTTTATTCAATGTTACAATGGTGTCTGATTTTTTAAGCTTTTACATTATTAACATTAGCAGTCCAATGCTATTTGTAGTCGAGCATAACCCCACAAAAAAATAATCAGATTTCATACACTTAATCTATTTCAATACATTTTATCATGAGCAACATATCTTTTACATTATCTTGTTACTGCATATTAAAATTTTAGCTTGCCACAGTTTAGTTTATTATTATTTTTGTCACACCATTTCTTTAATACATGTAATTCTCCTGTTTTTACAGTTCCTATGGGAATCTTCATGATTCTTGGTAAAAGAAAGAAAAGAGCCACAGCTTTAATGACGTACCTCCACGTAGGTGTTTTCCTGGACAGGCAGGTTGAAAATCTTGCGTGGGTTGTCATAGAGACGTCTGATGATGTCATCTAGAGTGAGGCGGCCATCGCTGACGGCGGTCAGCAGGAGCGGCAGCATCGTTTCCAGGCCGGGGTAACCGGGAGGAGGACGCTCAGCGCTCTTCTCCTCTATGGAGTGAGGAGCTGTCGACAAAAGGAAATAAAACTAAAGGTGAACTGTTGTGCTTCCTTAGAATAGGTCTATAGACTCTCCAAAATATGTTCATTATATGCTTTAGTTCATTAATTGGTACCTACTGATACCCTCATTGAACTAACGGTGGAGAAAACTGTAAAACTAATCCCAACAATATGGATAGTTATGAGCGATTTTAAGGAGCACTGATTGGAATTTATGGTAAAAGCAATAAATCAAAATTAATAAAACTGCAATAAATGGTAAACGATACAATAAATGCCCACCCCTGGTTTTTAGAAGCAGTTGAGACTAAAATGAAAGTATAAAAATGTGCAAAATGTGAATTTTGCAGAATAGATCCCCTTAAAAAAGTATTTTCTTTGTGAAACAGCCTAAAATTGGCGCTCACTAACCGTGATCTGTAGCGAAGCAGTCTATAACGTCCAGGTTTTCCCACAGCGCCTCCATGTCTTCGCGGGCTCCCAACATGGGTCGGACCTGTGCTCGCCCCTCTCCGATCTCCGTCACGTTTTCCTCGCACAGGAAGAGGTGATGGGGGGCCACCTCACACGTCACCTGGATGCCTTTCTGCTTAGCGGCTCGGATGACCAGGATCTACAAAACAACGCATTGGTGATGGCGAATTTATAGATGTTAGGTCTGCACCGTCCAGCTGGATATGAATGGTGACTTACCTCCTCCTTTTTGGCCACATGGCAGATGTGGACGGGACGCTGGTAGAGCTGCGCCACCATCAGGATGGCAGCAACAGTTTGCTTCTCAGCGTGAGCGACGATGGGCATCTGCTTGGGCCAGTTCTCAAAGTGCTGCAAAGAACGATCAAGTAACTATTTTAATTTCAGTTCTTATAAAAATGCTGCTTATCAAATATGACTTGAAAGAAATTTGATTTTATAACTTAGCGCCTTGAAATTGGGCCTTTGGCTCTTTAAAAACGATGCTCTTTCAGAAACTCCGACTTCAGGAAGTCATGACAACATGGCTTCTCTAATAACCCATTTTCATCGCTTTTACCAGTGTTTCACTGATAAGTAGCTCCTATAATGAGCTCAGCAGAAGCGCAGATCCACCAGATACTTGCTAATTTCTGCTGACTAGTCTGAAGGAGCTGAGTGAGGGAGTCGCAGGGAAGAGCTGCTCTGTGAGGCGGAAGATTGAAAAATGTTTTTGATAAGGGGAAAACATAACATGATGTAAAGCTAAAAAATTTTTTACATAATGCTTCCCCTTTAAGAAAAGAAAGTAAAAAATGTGCCTTTAAAGGATTTTAATAAAATCATTTCATTCTTCTGTAAAATACTTAAAATAACTTGGGCAAATAACTGGAACATATTAAAGAAATGTAAATAGTTTCCATCTTTTCAAAAAAAAAAATTAAAAGAAGCAGTTATGGAAACTAAAACTAAGGTTTCATGTTTTCATTTACCAAAATGTGGATGTTTTTATTTTCTTTTAAGAAGCGAATAAAGTTTCGAGATGCATTACTCTTAAAATTATACTTTCCTTAAGGGACTGTGTTGCAAGAAAGTAAAATAAATAAAAAATAAAAATTTAAAGATGGTCTTTTATTTAAATTCTATGTACAAAATGTGGAAAAAATAAAAAAGCTAATTTTTTGAACAGTCACTGGTACAGAGCTTTGAGGTGAAAACATCTGCACTTTTTGGATGATACGTTTTGATTTAACCAACCTCCATCCACAGAGAGACGTTGTCCATCTTGAGGGTGGAGTACGTGTCGTTCAGGTACATCTTCAGACCGGCAGTCTGGGCAGCGACGGACGGCAGGGTGGCAGCGTTGTCTGCAGCAGCGCCAACATACAGGGCGTAGTCACAGCGGCAGCCCGCTTTGGCAAGCTGATGACACATTACACATTCAACACCATATCTGGTCAAATACTCCTGGTTTTGGTTATACAAAAGACTTTTTACAGATGTTTATCTAGAATTTCTACTTCAAATGATTTTTGTCTGGAGGCGTACCTTCTGTGCCAGCGCCAGCGTGCTGGCGTCTGTGATGGCAGGCGACGTGTTGGGCATGGCACACACCAGAGTGACGCCTCCTGCTAGAGCGGCGGCCGTGCCGGAGGAGAAATCCTCCTTATGGGTGGCACCGGGTTCCCGGAGGTGAACATGTACATCGATTAGACCTGGAGATCAACAGCAAACTGGTCATTTTATGCTGCATTAATAGGTTAACAGGTAAGAAAATAATTTCTACAGAAAATGTATTTATATTAGAGCTGGGCTTTAAATCAATTTTATCAATTAATTGTATTTGCTGTTTATAAGATGTAACATTTGGAAAATCTGTCTGTTTATTTGTACTTTAACTTAAGTATAGTGCCCAGAAGTTATTGGGATAAACAATAATAATATTATTTTGATACCATTTTCAAGTAAAATATTGGAAATGGCAAAATAATTCAAGGACACATTCTCAAAGATCAACAATCTTTAAATTCTAAAAAAAAAATAACACTGGAACTGGAAGAAATGTTAAATATTCAAAATAAATAAAACAACAAAAACACCAAAATAAATGAATTAAGTTCCTGGAAACAAAAATATATTTTAAAAAGGGGCTAGTTGAGACCAAAGAACCAGACTGAAGACTTTTATCATCCAGTTTTTGGTAAAAAGAGAAAAACAATAAATCTTTCAAATGGAAATTATTGAGTTATTTTTAATTAATCATGGGATTCATAGATTTATTGCTTATTGTTGGGTGACAGGCCAACAGTGTTTAGTATTTCTCCTTCACTGGAAGTGCCTCAGTTGCATTTAAAGAGACAGGTTGCTCTCAGACACACCTCAGTACGAAGGTCAAAATGTGGAGATACAGACCAAAACATTGAAGCTCCACTTTATACAAAACACAACAGAAAGTGAAATGTGTTGAATATAAAAGGAGATAATAAAATAAATGTATGGATAGTCCATTTAAATCAGCTAAGACAGAGAACAAAATAAAAATATTCAACACTTTTTATACTACTGCTGAATACCCTCAGACAATCTGAGGGTATTCAGCAGTAACTCACCAGGCAGACGGACGAGTGTTTGGGAAGTCATGCAGTCGATGTGAGTTTTCACAGGCGGCGATCGACCGATCTGACGCAGTGCCTGCAAACAAATCCGTCACGTGAATATTTTTAGATCCTGCCCAGCAGGTTTTACAAGCCTCGCCTGGAATCGTGCCAGGTTACCTGAACAAAGAGCTTGGTGCATTTGATGTCAATGATGAGCGGGACAGAGTAGTCCACGGCCATCCGCCTGGTCCGGTAACCCTTGGTGACGAAGGAGGACAGGCGCCGGCCGCCGCTGTTCCTCATGGAGAGGTTGATGACCAGTTCGAAGTGGTTCTCCTCCAGGTAGTTCATGATGCTGCGCTGCCTCTCTTTGGTGGGGCCTTCGCTCTCATCTTCCTCAAATGGCCAGTCCACCGCAGTCACCTGGAGAGGAGGAGCGAGGTCACACAGACTGACCGTTAGTCTAATAAACAATTATTCTGATAATTAACTGGATAAAAAAAAATACTGGCACATTCTTCTGATTTTTCATTTAATCACTGAAGTCTTTTTATACATTAGAAAAATACAAGCGCAAAATAATTTGCTTTCTTTTTTAAATAAGAAAATAAATGTTTTATTGCCTAAAATGCAATAATATAACATTACTTTGGTAAACGCCTGATCATTTGTAGCAAAGGATGCATCTGCAGCTAAAAATATATTTGTCGTTGATTTTTTTTGGATTATGAGAGGAAAGAAAAAGTTAATAGATTTTTTTTTATCTGGCGAAGCTAAAACTGCAAGTTGAGAACTTCAGGGCAGAAGTAGGCTTGTCAAAATAGGCAATAAATCACAATAAATTAAAACAAGCTCAATAATTTCCATCAGTTTTCTCTTTTCTCTCTTCTTACCAACTAGCCCCTTTGTTGAAGGACATTTTTGTTTACAGAAGCTTCACAGTTCATTTTATTTGTTGTTTCTGTTTTATTTATTTTGAGTATTTAAATTGTCTTCCAGTCCCAGTGTTAAACGTTGATTAGAGTTTAAATTTATTGATCTCTGAGAATGTGTCTTTGTATTACTATGCCATTACAATCATATTACTTGAAAATGTTCTCAAAATAATATTATTTATCGGAATAATGTCAGGGACAATTAATCATTCAGAGAAATCTGTATATATATTTTTTAAAGTTTCGGTTTAATTGCCGTTATCAGTGAGTTGTTCTTTTAGTAAATGCCCTTTTTAGAGTTTGAATATCCAGTTAATTAATTGATAATTTCACTAATCAATTAATCACTTCATCATATGCATCAATACATGAAAAAGTTTGTGAGTCCTACCTTGACTCCATGCTCTGTGTAGAAGTCGGCAGTTCCCAGACTGGCGTACAGGTCGTAACCCAGAGACTCCAGAGCCTTCACAGTGGGCAGCAGCTCGCTTTTGTTCTGACGCCACACAATTCAAGAATCAGTAAAAGGAAGTCAATCTCACACCGCTCCAGTCTTAACTCCAACACTAAGCTATTCTATTACTGGTAAAGCATTTTATTTTAGCTTTATTTACAGCTTTATATGACAGGTTTGTTCACATAATGGTTCAGTTGTCACAAAAACATTTGTTAAACTCAAAGCACGTTAAAAACCTTGTAGCTGCCGATGGAGAGCAGGATGTTCTTCTTGGGGATCTTGAATCCGGTGGAGAGCATGGCTTTGAGGTACGCCTCGTATCTGTTCTCCCCAAAGCAGGCCACTTCCCCGGTACTGGTCATCTCCACCCCGAGCACCACATCGGCCCCGGCGAGGCGAGAGAAGGAGAACTGGGGAACCTGGAGGATGAAAGACACACGGTTATCGTTTTAACAGATGAAGGAGAGGAGAAGCATGTCGGGTTTGAGTCGGATTATTTACCTTAACTCCCACAATCCCTTTTCCACGCATTAGACCGACTGGCTCTACCTCGACTCCCATGATGACTTGAGTTGCCAGGGCAACAAGATCCACTCCCAGCGTCTTCGATACGAAAGGGAAAGAGCGGGAAATTCGGACATTGCATTCGATCACCTTCAGCAGGTCGTCCTTTAGAGAAGGGAAGAGTTAACATTGATAAATAAACTATGCTGTATGATTAAAGTAATCAATGGTAGTATACTCAAAATAAAAAAAACACTGAAATTATTAAATATTGTGTCCAGTTATTGGTATGAATTGTACCGCATAAGCCAAAGTTATTCAATTCCTTTAATATAAGCTGAATAATTTTCTTAAGTACTTATAAGAGCTAATAATGTCAATTCATTTGTAAAAGGCCACAAATTTAAAGCTCAATGGATTTGAAGCCCAAATCTGGCTCACCTTGGCGATCAGCTGCAGGTTAAAAGGTCCGGTGACCTGCAGCTCCTGGCCGATGGCGTGAACGATCATCATGATCCTTTCGATGGTTTTCTGGTTGAGATCCTGCGGAGGCGTCACCAGGGTGGCATCGCCAGAGTGCACACCGGCGTTTTCCACGTGTTCAGAAATCGCAATGGCCGTCACGACCCCGTCACAGGCAACGGCGTCCACATCTATCTCCTGGTAAACACCAAAAAAAAAAAAAAAGAATTTCATTGCCGTAACCTGAGGCAATGTTTTCTACTAGTGTGTAATTATCGTATAGTTTATCATTTATAAGTTGGAAGGATTTTCAAGAGCAGTATTTGCATTGGTGGAGATATAATTTCTGTGTTTCCATTACAAACTTTGTCAATATTCTGCTAATTTTTCCATTAAGCCAATTTATTTTTGAAACGTCAAAATGCGCAATGGAAACACAGCTAGTGTGATACAGTTCAAACTTATTATCACAATGGTACAGCAAAATAATGTGATAAAACTTTAAGTCCGTATTGCCCAGCTGTAGCTTTAACTCACCTTTGCTTCCTGTATGAATTTAGAGATGACGACAGGATGTTCTTTGGATACCGCCACTGCGCTGCTCAGGTATTTCTCAAGGTCGCTGTCGCTGTACGCCACGTTCATGGCTGCACCGCTGAGAACATAGGAGGGTCGGACCAGGCAGGGGTAACCCACCGTCTCACAAAACTTCACAGCAGACTGCAGGAGGAGAGAAAGAAGAATTAAAAAACTGAGCAAGGCACTGAAGTGACCGTCCCTCCGGCTTGCCGTACCTCTGTGTCTGAAAGCTCCTTCCACTGAGGCTGGCTGATCCCGATGGTGTCCAGCATTCTGGAGAACTTGAATCTGTTCTCTGCGCTGTCAATGAACTCGGGTGACGTTCCCAGGATGCGGCACTGCTGGCGGTGCAGCGACATGGCGATGTTGTTGGGCAGCTGACCCCCCATGGAGAGGATGACCCCCTCTGGGTTTTCACTCTCGTAGATATCCATCACCACCTAAACAAAGTAAAAAAACTTCCTAATATCTCAGAGTTTCTTTTAGAGATCTGCTTCAACAGGCGACTCACCTCAAAGGAGATTTCATCAAAGTAAAGTCGGTCACACATGTCGTAGTCCGTACTGACCGTCTCAGGGTTGTAGTTCACCATGATGGTTTTATAGCCCATCTGTAAATAAGTTCACAACTTAATAACTTGAATTCAGTTGAATTTGTTTTTAAACTACCTGTTGGGAAATTCTCTTGCATCTCTGAGGATGAAAATAATTATAAAGCTGCTCGGGTTAAGAAAAACTGAAATTCTGAAATAAGGTTGGGCAAAGTAACTGATATAACTTTGGTAATATCATGCAGTTTGTCTCTCGTCTTGTTTAAAGTCAAAGTGGTTTGTACGATTTCAGCAAAGGACTCAAACATGACAAACTTGCGAGAGCATTACACATACAGTCGCTGCAGACTTTTTAATTTTAGTTTAATTTTGAATTTGTCTCAGATGAAACAACAAATCCGTAAAGTAGAAAAAGTTTTACAGATCTAAACCACAATTAAACTGGGGAAAAGCCAATTCCTGTTTGCTTGCCCACGCAACTATTTCACAGAGAAAAATAAATAAAGATAAAAAGTGTTTTGAAGTTATGTATTTGTTTGGTCAAATCCAATAAAAAAAATAAAAAAAAAAGTGCAGTATCGTCTGGGATGTTGTTGTTGACTGTTATCTTTTTAATATCACACGCCTCTTGCTCAGCTTATTGCTGACTGTCAATAAATTCATCCGATCTCTCAGCCTTACTATGAGGCCGTTCTTTTAAAAACTGCACCATATTTCGACCATTTCCAGTGACCGCACCTTGCGGAGCTCCGTGATGCAGCCGACGGCGCACCAGTCGAACTCCACGCTGCTGCCGATGCGGTAAACGCCCGAGCCTATGACCATGACGTGCGGCTCGTTGAAGCTCAGGTCGTTCTCAGTGCCGTGGTAGGTCAGGTAGAGGTAGTTTGTGTGCGCCGGCCACTCGGCCGCAACCGTGTCGATCTGCTTCACCACCGGCAGGATGGAGTAATCGTGACGCAACTTTCTAACCGCAAGCTCCGTACTACAGGAAGGAAAAACTGATTTAAAGAAAAACAGAAACACAACGATCAAATTGGATCCAAGGCTTGATTCCTGCCCACCTCTGTATAGCCAACGCGATCTGCTTGTCCGAGAAGCCCAGCTGCTTCGCCTTACGCATCACCTCTAGAGGTATGGTGCTCTCCACCTGGATTTAGAAGGAAGAAGAAGAAAATTCAGAGTGCAATCTGATTTTAAAGATAAGCTCATAATGATCCAACCGGTTACCTGGTTGTACTTCTCAAGCAGTCGCTCGTGATCTGCAATGTTTTTCATTTTGTGCAGGAACCAGCGGTCGATCTTTGTGAGCTCATACAGCTGATCCACCGAGTAGCCGGCTTTGAATGCAGATGCCAAAACAAAGATTCGCTTATCGGTGGGAGTCTGCAGCTCCTGCAGAAAGGAGAGGGACGGAAAGATACGACCTGACTCAAATAAATACGCTCAACTCAAAATTAATTCATTTATCCCAAAAGGATTAGTATATTTCCTTTTTTTTTATCTTAAAAGCAAAATGTATATATTTTTGCATAGTTTTGTCTTAATTAGTGCTTTGAATATGCCGTTCTTTTAGCAAATTACATTTTTTTGAGTGTGCATACTCCAGTTAATTGATCAATTACTAAATTAGTTGACAATTATTTCAATAATCTATTCATTTAAAAAAGGTTGGCAAGAGTCTGTGAGGAAATCCAGGCAGGATTCACAAACCTTCTCAGAGACGGGTTTGATGGTGTGGTCAAAGCCGACACAGTTCTCATCCACCATCCTGAGAGCTTTCTGAAAGGCCTCCTCAAAGCTGCGGCCGATGGCCATCACCTCCCCTGTGGAGAAAATAAAATTAAAATAAACTTCAAACTCACTGAAAAGAATATGACTGGACAAAAATGCCTGCAGCTATCCGAGTTTAAATAAGACAAAAAAAGGATTCTATGAAAATTTGTTTCTTTTTTGTCTTCTTTAAAATATAAATACGCAAATACTGTGAAGTTACAGCATATTTGCAGTGCAAGGGGTTTAAATTTGGAATCTGCAAACACAAATGGGGGGAAGAACGGATGGATAGATAAACAGACGGGTGAACAAACAGGAATATGGATGAATGGACAGACAGATGCATGAAAGGACTGATGGGCAAACAAGAAGACGGAGGGTGAAACAAGCAGATGGATGACTGTCAGATATGGGATGGAAAATAGTCTGAAAATCCAAATAACTTTTTTTCCACACAACAGATCTGGAAAACTGAGAGAACAATAACATAAACTTACGAAACAGATCTCTGCAAGTGAAGAAAAGTACTTCAAGTCAGGATGCAAAACATGTTCATTACGTTTTTCTCTTTTTTCAAAAAACGCAAAATAATTTTTAGATGAGATTTTCCTCGGAATGAGTTGATTTCTGACTAAAATATCACTGGCAACGCCTCTCAACTCAAGATTTACACTCGCACATGAAAATGGTTGCAAACATCTGCACAATTATACAACCGTACATCTTTAAAAAGTAGCAGTGGAGCCTCCTGCACAACCAACCAGAATGGAGCAAGCAGTTTCTGGATAGTAAGTCAACAACAAAACACTTGTATTTTCCAGCAGCCATTGTATTCAGCGGTAAAACCAACTGACCATCTCTGCTTGGGTTGCCAGGTAATGTGGCACTGCCTGGCAATTTTGACTTAATAAATTGTGAGGTTTTTGAACTTGTGATTAATTAAGTCAATTATAACTATAAAAGACATGAAACTTATTGCTGTAAAACTGCTGGATATTTTTTGATCATTTGGATTGTTTCTAGAAGCAGCAGAAATCCTGCTAGAAGCAGGTAAGCAGGGTCAATTTTGCCGTTAAAATTACTGAGGAAAACATTGAAAACTTATATACTTATACTCTCTTACCAACGCTCTTCATTGAACTGCCGATCTTGGTGGAAACCCTCAGGAATTTGCTGAGATCCCATCGAGGCACCTTCACCACACAGTAGTCCAAACTCGGCTCAAAGTTTGCTGTGGTTGAGTTGGTGACCGAATTTCTAAAAGATGAAGCAAAAAATCACATCAGAAGCAGCAATATATCAAGAAGAAGATTACATTTTAAATGTAAGCTGTGAAATTAGAGGATTTGTTGGTTGATATACATACTTGAGTTGGGGCAGCGGTATTCCCAGGCCCAGTTTAGCTGCTACATATGCCAAAGGGTAACCAGTTGCCTTACTGGCCAGAGCAGAGCTCCGCGACAGGCGAGCGTTCACCTCTATGATGTAGTACTGCAGAGAGAGTATTAAGGATTACAGCAATGCACACGTTTACAGGTAGAGATGCCATTAATGAGCTAATATAAAGCTGATTGATCCTATTGACAAGCAGCCATTTTCTTAAAAACCAGAGTTTTTTTTTTTTATAAACATCTTGTGTTTACATCTTGTGGTGTACCTGATCAGATTCAGGGTTCAGAGCATACTGGATGTTGCACTCTCCCACGATGCCCAGGTGACGGATCACTTTGATGGCCGTGTTTCTCAGCATGTTGTACTCGTGGTCGTTTAGTGTCTGACTGGGAGCCACAACGATGGATTCCCCTGTATGGATGCCCAGCGGGTCGATGTTCTCCATGTTGCACACCTGAACAGCAGCAGGAAGGGAAAGTTAAAGTAAAAAAAAGGTCTTCCAGGTAGAATAAATCTGACACGAGGTACTCACAGTGATGCAGTTGTCGTAGGCGTCTCGGACCACCTCGTACTCGATCTCCTTCCATCCTTTGAGGGATTTGTCTACAAGAACCTGAGAGGTGTGAGCAAAGGCTGACATCACCAAGGAGATGAGCTCTTCTCTGTTGTTGGCGAATCCAGAGCCCAGACCGCCGAGTGCGAACGCAGAGCGGACCAGGACGGGGAATCCCAGGCGCTCTGCAGCAGCAATCGCCTAGAAGGAAAATTCAAAGTGACTTAGGGCTGGACAATATAGCTTGAAAATAAAATCTCAGGTTATTTCCATTCCAGACATGACTTCAATAAGCTTTTTGTGTTAGTTTATTTTCTAAAATTGAAATTACAAATGACAGAAATAAAGGGTTATTTTCAAAAAGTGGCTATCATCCCTTGTAAGGCAGAGAATTAGAGCAAAGCTGTTTAATTATGAGGATAGTCATAATATTAGCAGACTAAGATGCAACTTTACCAGAAAAAAAAACATTTAAAAATTATGAGAAAAAAATAAATGTTTTAATCAGAAAAAAGCTACCAAGATCTGAAGTCACCACGTCAATCAACTTTAAGATAAAAACAAAAATAAAAAACTTAGCTTGGCCCTAATATTCTGTCGTAGAATTGTCCTGAATTCAAAGTCCAAATAAACAGCAGATTTTTAAAAAATGTCATTTTCAAAAACCAAACATCTGATCAAATTGATTTATCGTCAAACCCCAAACACAATTACACAGTCATCTCATTTAAAAAACCAAAAAAATCTCCAGATTCTTGTTTTTGCAGTTTTTTAGTTGTTTTTCGCACATTTTAAGTATAAATTAAGTTTAAATGTGACATTTCCTTATAGATCAGTTTCTAAATGTAGAATCTGCATAAACAGAAATGGAAAGAGTGGATTAATGTTAAATTGAGAAAGGAATATATGAATGATTGATGAATAATGGTGCAACAGATATGGAAACAACTTTTAGATGATGGGATATTAAATTTAGTCTGGAAAAACTGTGAGGTACACTGACATTAACGTGAATCAAAGTTACATTTTTATCTCACCTGCTCTACTGAAAGAGCCGCCTCACTGGGAGCAACATGCTCATTGATCTCCTCCATTTTCTCCACAAAGATCTTCCTGTCCTCCGTCATCTCGATGGAGGCGACCGGCGTTCCCAGAACCCTCACTTTGTACTTCTCCAGGACGCCCATCTTGGTCAGCTCCACGCCGCAGTTCAGCGCGGTCTGACCGCCGAACGTCAGCAGGACGCCGTCCGGACGCTCGTTCTTTATCACCTGGAGACGGGACACAGCGTGTAACATCGCTGCTTTCTCTATAATTACATGATTATTTGGTTTATCGAAGGGAAACGATGAATCCACACCTGAGTGACGTAATCTGGTGTGATTGGCAGGAAGTAAACTTTGTCAGCGAGACCTTTGGATGTCTGCACAGTGGCAATGTTGGGGTTGATCAACACAGTCTGGATGTTCTCCTCCTTCAGAGCCTTTATAGCCTGCAAAGGAAAACAGAGTAAGTTAGCATGAGAAATGGGCATAAATACTTAAATTTACAGGGTTAGTAAATTTTTCCCACAGTAAAATTCAAGCACTTTTCAAGCATTTTCAGGCTAAGTTTTCAAATTCTTCCAGCATGAGAGAAAAAATACAATACAAACTAAAAAAGAAAAAGTTTCAATTCATTATTATATGACCTTATTTATATTTTTGTGGCTGTATTCTACATTCTGCACTAAAATATAGAACAATTTTACATATGAAATTTCTCTGTCTCACACAAAGTTCTAACAAAATAATCTCCCAATTTCAATTACTTTGTTCGACTTACAAAATATAAGACAATCAATAAATCATTGACTCATTAGAAATAGTAAATACTCATTACATTGAAACAATCCAAGCAAATTGTGGGTAAATAACATTCCTGCTCAAATTACTTAAACACAATATACAATGAAAATGAGGGGGAAAAAATTTGTACAGTCAGTTTAACTTCAGACTGAAAAAAATATCTCTCTTTTTATTTGGCGTGTGAAAATACGTGGTTTTGAATGTAAATACCGTTTTACAAATCTAGGCTTTTAATCAAACATTAGATTGCACTTTATTCCTAAAGTGTGCCTTGAAAAACACCTAATCAAAATTCAAGCATTTTCAAGGATTTAAGGCACTTCTACAGACCCAGAATGTAAAAAGTAAACATACATTTATTTGGATGTATTATAATAATCTTAAAGGTGACAGTTCTTTAATGTCGGACCTGAGATCCCGAGTAGTCGAACTCTCCGGCTTGTCCGATGGAGAGACCCCCAGAACCCAGGATGAGGACTTTCTTGGGCCTGACGACCTCATCGGGCTTTGGGGCACCAGAGTATGTGAGGTGGTCCATCAAACGCTGCTTCACTGGAAACAAAACACTTCAATTATGAGGGTGCAACTAACGATTATTTCAGTAATTAATTTAATCGGATAAAACAAAACAGTCACATTCAACAGATTTTTCATGCAAGACATTTTAAATAATTAAATGTAAATAATTACATTATATAGTAATAGTAATAAACATTTTATTGCCTAATATGCAATTAAATAGCATTTCTTTTAGTGAATTTGAAGCTAAAATTAGGCAACTTGAGGAGTCTTGGCTAAAATACATTTCCAAAGGTTTTTGTACAGTTGTGACTTAATTACTGAATATATTTTTCTCAGCAAGTTGCCATTTTTTTTGAGTCCATTCTCCAGTTAATGATAATCGATTACTAAATTAGCTGAGGACTTATCATAATTAATTGCAATTAATCCAATTAATCATTTCAGTCTTATTTGCTTTTACATAATTGAAATAAAATAGTAAAAATCAAGTATCTGCCCTTTTAAATCTCTAATCTGTTTAATGTTGCATAAATTAGACTTTATAATGCAGGGAGAATGTAAATACCAGATTTTCCTGCGCTGCCCTCTTTGAAGTCTTTGACTGTGTCCAGAAAAACATCAAACAAGCTGACCAGATCTGTGGGGCCGGCCATGTGCTCGGGGTGGAACTGAACGCTGGGAGATGAGAACATTTTCTGTTTTCATTCACATGAAGTCTCTGCTGTGAGTCTTCAGTTGGGTTTTTGGGTCAAACATTTACCTGAATAAAGGTTTGGAGTTGTGCACGATGCCCTCGCTGGTGTGGTCGTTGGCGTTGGTGAACAGAACGTCCCAGTCGTTGGGCAGGGTGTCGGGGTCGACAGCGAAGCCGTGGTTCTGGCTGGTGATGAAGCAGCGGTTGGTTCCGTTATGGAGGCACGGCTGGTTGTGGCCACGGTTACCATACCTGAGATTATAAACAGGAAAAGTTACAAAAAGACGTTTTTTATTCAAAAAATATGACAACCAAGATGTACCATTTATAGAGTTCACTTGTGAACCATAAGAAGCCTTTTAAGTTCAGTATTTTATTAATATTATTACTGGTAGTAACAGCAGAAGTGTAAGAGGTATTGGCAATATTAGTTTTAATCTTTTTTATTCCTTATTTTATTATTAATTTAGCTATTAATAAACATCATTATTGTTTTTCTATTAATTTTGCAATTTATTATTATAATATTTAATATCATACTTAGCATTGATTTTGCAATTAGTCTGCTATTATTTTATTAATTTTGCTTTTATTCAAGAACTTAGATTGAGAATTTTGCTACTAGTTATACTCTTATAATTACATTATAATGTAATTATATTATTATAATTTTAATAGTATTAATTTTTCTATTATTTTGAATAAACTGCATGCACATAATTATCTCTCATATGTACGACTTGTACGGTATTTTATTAATATTTTACTTTTTCAAGTTTGCTTCAAGGTATAGAAAAATTTCATAAATCAAATGTAACTATTACTCTCTTGTTTTTTTTTTTTTACATTTTTCAAAACCTTACATAAGGCATTTTCCACAGCTATAAGGAATGAGTATAAATTGATATAATTACTGTCTAATGTACATTTGATGAAAACATAAAATGTAAATAAACTGTAGTGCATAAAAGGCAAAAACACATTAACTTCAAGTTGAGCATCAAAAGTGATTTCCTTATTTTTCAATAGCTGAGTATTATTTTTGTTAGAAATTAGCACAATTGAAAGGGAAAAATTTGAATTTCTACCTTGAGAAAATAATTTACAGTTTTTCTATCATTTTGAACCCCTTTAAACTCTCATTTCAGAATTATTAAAAAAAAGTTAATCAAATGGTTAAAAACAGGGAAGAAAACATCTGCATAGCTGTAGTTTGTAACAATGAGTCCAAACAAACTGTGAGGAATTAAGCAACATTCATCTGAGCAGTGGGAACGTTCACCGTCCTGATAAAGCTGCCTGACAGGCTGTCTAATCTCCACTCGCTGGGTCTTTGAGGCTCAGGGTCGCTGGGTTTATGTTGCAGCTTCTGACCAGTCCAAATCTCCAGAGCTCATTCAGGAGACACCAAACTGCTGAGGACAGCAGAATCTGCTTTTCACAGCTTAAAGAGTGAAAGCACCAAAGCTGGAGGATTCTGGGAAAATCAGGTTACTTTATCTGAAGGCTCATAATTTAATCTGGTGTGACTGAGACGTAAAGCTGTTATCTTTCCAACAGCACTGATCTTTTCTTCAGAGTTTAGTAGAGCGTTATAATTTGAATAACGCTCTACTTGCTCTTTTCTTTAAAAGAGAAAACTCACTTCATCTTGTAGGTTTTTGCTCCAATCACCAAGGAGAGCAGCTGATGTCCGAGGCAGATCCCAAAAACAGGCTTTGGCTGATCCACACAGACCAGCTTCCTCACGTTGCTGATGGTGGCCTGGCAGAACTGGGGGTCGCCGGGGCCGTTGCTGATGAACAAACCATCAAAATCTGTGGAAAACGATGAAACGAAATGATCCAAAACCTCAACATTAATCAACTGGTGGTCCAATCTAACCAAGAACAGCTTTACAATGTGAAGTACTGACCGTTAGCGTCCAGCGGATGGTCCCACGGTACGACAGTAACGCGGGCTCCTCTTTGAGCCAGGCACCGGATCTGGTTGTACTTGATGCCACAGTCGACTGCCGTGATTCGCAAACTACCACTTGGGTTGAACACTCTTGGTTCCTTGAGGCAGAAATTATTATTATTATTATGTGTCATCAGTAGTTAAAATCAGGAGATTAGCAAAATACCAGGCAGAGTAGATGAGAAATATGTTACAAAAGAGTAACAAAAACCACATAATTTATGTTATATGACAATTAATTTATGCATATCCTGTTAAAATTCATGACAGAATCAATAGTTTGCCCCATGTAGAGTTAATGAATGTCACATATTTAGTCTTCTTGGTCAGCCGTAAATGAACAAGGTAAGTCTGAAAGTACCATGCCACACTGATAGGGGGCAGTGCTGAGCCCTTTATGCACAACTGGCAACAGGTGCTCTTTATCTACACGTTTAAATGAGTGAAAATAAATCAGAAGAAACATCAAAACATAGGGTTGGAATAATATATGTGACTAGGTTTCCTGCTGAACTTATAGGCATCTCTGGTAAAACTCAGAAAAACTACCTTAGCAAATACTTTTTAGACTCCTTTTCTCCCAACCCAGAACAGGAATTAGACCAGAAGATACTTATATTATCTAGCAACCCTGAATAGAAGTATCTAGTTTATTTACTTTGGATCAACATCTTCTTTTGCTCTTTCTTTTGGTTTGTTATTTTGTTTGTATTTCCTTTTAAATCCTGTAAAGCACTTTGTATTAACTTGTTGCTGAAAATGTGCTATATAAATAAAATTACCTTTACCTTTATAAACATTCTGGGTGAGTTACCTTCATAGACACTTCCTGGACGAGGTTCCTCTGATCAGGGTTATCAAAGAGGATGCTGTCCTCTGGAGTCCCATCTACAACCAATTTCCCCAACATGGTGCCCTTCTCTCTTATCTTTTTAGTCAGACAGCGAGTGTCAACACCTGGAAAGAAGGAAAACAACTTTAAAAGCCTCAATTTAGCAGTGTTGCTGAATAAAAGGAAAACATGCATTTCATATTGAAAGAATTTGCTTAAACATAGATTTTCCTGACCTTGCAACCCAGGAATGCCATGCTCTTTGAGCCACTGGTCGAGTGATTTTACTGAACTCCAGTGACTGGGATCCTCAGACAACTCTCCGATAATCAGAGCTGCAGCGTGAATCTTGGAAGATTCAAACCACTGAGGAGAACAACATGAAAACAGGGCTGAAACAAATTATCCCATTAATCCATCATCGAAATAATTGTCAACTAATTGTTGCTTTTTGCAATCCAATTAACTGATTAATCGAAGAAAATTAAATTGGCTCTACATTGTATTGATGTGAAATACTGCAAAAAGGGTTGAACTTTTCACGTTATTAGAAGTATTTTTGTCTGCAGATTGCATTTTAGGCAATAAAATGGTTATTTTCTTATTTAAAAAGGGGAGGTTTGTTGGATTATTCACATTACTTAATGTATTATTAATATTGCAGAAAATAGACTTGAGTGGTTAACTAAAAAATCTGTAGAATGTATACTTTTTAAATCTGATGACGCCATTAATCATCAATTTAATCAAATGCAAAAATAATCTTTAGTTCCCGTCCTACATAAAAGCAAAAATTACTAAAATCCACGTTGTGTTTTCAGCCTATTAATCAATGAAGTTCATTTGTACACCACATTTTAGCAACAAGGCACTTGACCAAATTGTCAACAACTTAGAAAACCAGAAACAAACATTATATTTTGATTAGCGCCATTATCAAAATCATCAATACACAGCAAATAAACTCCAAATTAAAACTCCATTTCACTTCGTCCACCTTATCCCACCCTGATTTTTCAGTAACTGTTGTTACCTGGCTAAGTCCAAACTCTCCCTCTGTGTCGTTTGGTACTCCATAGTTGCCGATGAGAGGGTAAGTGAGAGTGAGCAGCTGGCAGCGGTAGGAAGGGTCCGTCAGAGCCTCAGGGTAACCCACCATGCCTGTCTGGAAGACTAAACACACAAAACATTCCTAAGTACAACACAAAACAACATCCGTCTGTTTTTATTTAATATCCAAAATGTCTTTTTTCCAATTTTTTAAGATGGTGCAACGTTTTTCTCTGGACTTTATGCTTCTTATGCTTTCTGATGACTTTAGAAGTAGTGTTGTCATGTTGTTAACTAAATGGATTTAAAGTTTTAACAATATATTTTGTGGTTCTATTGTAATAACAAACGTGGTAAGAACTACTACCACGTACAGCAATCATAGCCCCACAAACACTGATCTTGGAAAAACATTTGAAATGCACTTCTTTAAGACACCTGTCACAATAGGAAGTGTTATTGATATCACTAAAATGCACACAGTAACTGTATTTAATCATATTTTCAAATGTATTGATACTTTCATTCAACAAACAGTTAAGAAAATAGTAAAACCAAATCCTGACTATATGGAAAGTTTTGGGTGGTTTTATCTATCAATTAGAATTTATTGTGACAATAGCAAATCAAAATACTTAAGAAATTTATCACAATAAATCATGAACAATACAGTAAATGCTCACCTCTACTGTTAAATATAGATTTTTATTTTAGAAAATCTAAGCAAAACTAATTGAAATTGAAAACAAACAAACATACTCCGGTCCAAAGAAAAGTGCAAGAAAGGTCATTTAAGAAAAGTATAAGTTGTCCATATTTGTGCAAAGAAAACAGTAACAGGCTCTTTACAAGCCTGTTACTTTTAAAATAACAGGCTTTACAAACAATTTAAAAAGATATAAGTCTGTTCTAAGAAGTGATGGTTAGAAAATCTTACTGCTGCTTGGAGGAAGAATCTGTGATAATGCTCCTTTGTGCAACTAGGATGGCATTCTAGCTACAATGATTCAAAACTGATAATACAAGGATTCTTGTTCTCATTGATAATCACGTTATAACTTGAGTGTGGAGTTGAATACAATCTAATGACCGAATTAAATAACTGAAAACCTGAAATATTTGTCAAGCTGGTTGCACTGTAGCACATTTTGGCAATCAACACTTGCTAACTTGCTCATCAGTTTTCACTGAAGTTTAGAACTTGGTTCTTTGGAAGTAATTTATTTTACGAGCTGACAAGAAATGGCATGTTTGAGAAGAATTTCAGCTTATATTGACCGGATGGATGGAATCCGGCCACACAACTACGCTGTATCTACAGTGTAGATAAAGGACAAGTTAGCAGAGTCTGGTGCTAAACAACTGTGATCTGTGACTCCAAATTCAGAGATCAGGGTACAAAAAAAAAAGGGGTCAGTCTGAAGGTAGCGAGATATCCAATATATTTAATACAGACAAGGAAGTTAATATACATTAAATATAGCTAACATTTTCATATTACTTACCAACTTCTCCCGAAACAGACACATTCGCACCAAAAAGTCTGCCCCTAAATCTTTCTCCATCTTCCAGAATCAAAGTAGCTAAAGTTGCCATTTTTTACTATCAAAAAGCTAAAGCTAACAGGCTTGCAGTTTAAAGAACGGTCCCCACGTGAACCTTGCGCCACACAGCGCGCGAGATGCACAGGTTGAATAAAATAGAGATAAAGACGAGCTTTAAGAGTTAAAAAGGGTTAGCTAGAAGCGGTAGTGTATGTTGCGTCAATGAAATGAAAACAAAGGTGAAAGAAAACGAAATTAAAGAGTTTGGCGGTTAAACGAGCAGGACAGATGCTAGAAAAGTGTTCCACACGCGCCGCCAGCAGCGTGGAAGTCGGCCCGCGGTGAATAGCCGAATGTTTGACGCAAAACGAAATTTGAGCTTCCGGAAAGAATTTTCAAACTAAAATCAAAGATCTGAACGAGCTAAGCCAAATTGAGCTGAAAAATAAAATAAAATAAAATAAAATGTATTTAAATTGGTGTTGATAAATTGCTGTAAATGAAAAGAAAGCATGTACCAAGTCATTTAGTCAGATTATTTTTCTGTATAAGGTATTAAAGAAGTCATACGTGGTTGATTTATCTCATGAATATAAAATGTTAGATAATTTTTAAGAACAGAGAAGCCTTAGATTTTTTAGCACAATTTTTAGCACGATTTTGAAAATTTGAGAGTAAAATGTTGTAAACAATGTTTAGATAAATACATACAAATAGATAGTGTTTCCCACCCTGTCTAGCAGCTTTAATATTTAAACACTTTAAAATAGTTATAGTTGCTTGACAAGTATCAGATTAACTAAAGAATCTAATTTCATAAATGGCACAGTAATGTTGATACAATAGAAAAAAGTTGCTATACCGCTGGTATTTTAATTTGAAAATAAAGTTTGTTCGTTTCCATGTTGACGTCATACGGTAGACTGTTTTTTTAAACATCTATTTTTCATTTATTTTTTTTTTTCCCCAGTGCGTGTTGTAGTAAAGTTGTCTTAAAATGCCACGTTGGTCAAATAGCTAATCTGCTAAAAACACTTTAGACATTTTTTAAATGACAGCTGATTTGTTTTTGTGTGTTTTGTACAATGTCGGATTTATTTATTTATTTATTTATTTATTTATTTATTTATTTATTTATTTATTTATTTATTTATTGGACCGAATCCTTTTCCGTACAAACTATTAATTTAAACAAATTATAAAATTAACTTCAAAAATGCAAATGAAAGAACACATTTTCCCATTCCCTCTATAAACATCCCATAAGATGTTTGTCTTCGCATATTACGTTATGTTTTGCTATATTTTTGGTTACAATATATTAATTTAAAATTAAAATTAATTTAAAATAAAAAACGTTTTAGTTATATTTATTTTTTTACAGAAATTAAATAGATACATCGCAGTACATAGTCATTTATTTACAAATTTCAGTTATTTTTATTCTTTTCTGTTTCCTTTTATTTTTGGGAAATTATTGGACAATTTATTTTAAGGCTTTTTTGTTGCTGTTGTTGTTGTTTTACTTATGTTTACACTGAGTTTATAGAAGTGGATGGCGCTGGTAGCGTTTTGGTACCAGAAGAGGGCAGTGTTGCTTTATTTTACTGCAGGTTTGAAGTCTGCTGACTTGCAAGTATTTGCAGAGATCTTGATCAAGAAAATGCTAAAATGCAAATAACAGATGCTTATGATGCCTTTTGATTAAATGTAATATGATGACGGAATATAAGCCCATCGAATTGCTGTGATATTCTTATAGGTGATATGCGGCATTAACAAGCCTGTGCTTCAGCAATTATTTCTTTTTTGTAAAAATATGTGCCTGCAATTATTTAGTCTATTCCTTAAAAATGCATATTTGTATGTATCCAAAATAAAGCCTGTTCATTCACTTAGATTAATTAATTAATTAATCTGCATTAAGCAAACCAAAAATTCACAAAAGCTGTAAAATTATAGCAATGTTTTTTAAAGAAACAAAAAAAGCAACTAACAACACTGAAAGTGTTGTGTGGTTATTATTTCCAATATTATGTTTTTAAACATTAAGATTTGTTCATTGTTTCTAGCAAATGTTGTACATTTTCAGCTAAATTATTATAGATTAAAATATCCACTTTTTTCATTTGAAATAATTTCATATCTTCGCTTGAAGAAGCGTCTCAGAATTATCAGATACCAGTCATTTAAGTCATCATCTGTGTAAATTTGTCACTTTCATTAAATAACATGAGAATGACTCACTGTGAGAAAGAAAAACCAGAGAAGTTGGCACAAAACACAAGAATCTCCCTAATTATCTCTGCGGGTTAAAATAGATGGGACTGTTCGCAAATGTTCTTTTAATTTGTAATTTCTCATCTTTTTTCATCCTATGATTAACATTTATTAGATAATATTAAACTTAATTGCAGTGATTTAGAGCAAAAGTATCTTCTGAGTGAGTTTTAGGTCAGCGGTGTGTCACATTATTTACTCCAAGTGGCAAAAATAAAACTGTCATCTCAGCCAAACTTTTCATGAAATTCCTCCATCATCTGCTGACGTTAAACGACGTCAGTGAGAACAGAAGTAAGCTAAGCCGGTTGAATAATGCAGAACATTTTGCCAAGTCTTGCTGCCAGGCATTGCGGATGCTTTGCAGACAACAACAGGCAATTAAATTAAGAGCTGGACCAAATTTCCTGTCAGATTCCTGAGAAGAGGAGACACAGAGGGAAAAAGTGAAAGATATTTAAGGGGAAAATGAGTCTCCGTACATTGACACCTGCATGCTATTGTTGTCATTAGCAACGGTTGAGTTGACTGTTGGACTCCTGTGAGTCATGTGTGCTTATGGAGCTGAAAGGTGTAATGGCCGACAGCCTGAGATGTTTCTAACTTTTCAGTTTAGATGAATTATGTCCCTTTTCTAGAATATAACAAAATGAGATAAATGTGCTTTTAAAAAGGGGGTTAGCTTGAAGACGCAAGTGGTAAGTTTGAAAGATCACACATGCTTACATGTCCAGAGAGTTGGGTTATACGTTTACCCAGTTACATTTACTTGAGTAATCTTTTTGAAAAAATATATTTACTTGAGTAATTTCTTGAAGTACAATCTCTTGTACTCAAGTAAAATAAAAATTGCCAAAACTATCATCATGTTGTGACACTATGATATGAGACATATAATCTGGGAAAATATCAATCTAGTCCATCTCCTTCTTGTGTTGCTACTGTCATATGAAGAAATGCACAGCTCCCGATCAAAAACAGCCAATCAGAGCAGTTTTTGATCAGGAGCTGTCAATCAATTTCGTGAACTCACCTTTACAGGAAAACCGTTTATCCACTACAATAACTAACCTTAGCTTTCATGACAGGTTCTGCTTTATAGAAAGGTGGGGAGCAATGCACACAAAGATTGATTGACAGCACTAAGACCCGCCTCCTGGCTCTGATTGGTTGCTTTTAGTTAGAAATGGGAGCACTGGGAGAAGGCTGAGGAGCTGTCAACATAGTGACAGTTTCAACAAATATGTAAAAAATATTTTTTGTAAAAGTTACGTACTGGTTTTTATAAAATAATCTAAAAAAAAAAAACAAATCTAAAAATGTGGAACAAACAGTTCATATGGTAGGTTAAGTGGTTTGATGCTATTTGACACAGAGCCAGGTTAGTTTGGATACCTTCTTTTCTCTCAACAAAAAACTAAATCATCAATTGAAAACTGAAATTTGTATTCAGTGAGATTATCTTGGATATAAAAATTTGTGAAATCTGAAACATTAAAGTGTGACAACAAAAAAAAAAACTCAAATCAATGTGAAAGGGGAAAGTATTTTTCACAAAAATTCTGGTGGTTACATATTTGAACTCCAAATACTTCAAGAAATTTAAACATTATAAATGATCTCCTAATTATCTGGTCATATTTTTGTTAGTTAGATCATTTCTATACTAGTTCATAATAAAAAAAACACACAAATTTAATCTGTTTTGTCTCCTACATTTTGGTTGTTTTAAAGGGTTTTCTTTTGTAACTTTTTCCTATTTTTTAAAAGTTCTATCTCATTTATAACTGAAGTTTTGCAAACTTCAACATAAAGTGTTCCATGTTGTGATTATGGGTTTGTTTTTATCCTTTTGAATTATGCAAAAAAGAGATTTTACCCCCTCTGAATAACAGGTTTGATTAACCACCTGATTTTAATAATCCCAATCTGTGGCTCTTCAGAGCATCTGTGGTGAGTCTCAGCAGTGATTATATAAATAATTTTACTGGAAAAGAAGAGATTTCTCAGTTTTTTCTTATTCAAAAGAGTGCAGAATCTGTGGAGAATTTCAGAAGGGCGTATGCTTGTTAGAATGTGTCATCCAGTCAATAATCAACTGGATAAATGCTGCATTGCATTTTTTGACCATATTTTTATCAGTTTTCTGTCTTCTGTTTATTCACTTTGCTAAATTTTGAGCCTAAAGCAAAGGACAGATGCAAGAATTGGGGAAGAAAATACAAATTTGACATTTAAAACTGTGATTAGCATCTTACATTAGCGATTAGCACTGCTAGCATTAAAAAAGCAATACTTGGTAGACAAAGTAGATCCTAAGTCTTGATTTTTAGATTTCCAGAATGATGCCAACATTTCCAAATCCAGCATGATTTGCAACAAAGGTTGTAAGTTTAAATGGATAAACACAGCAACTTTATTCTGTTTACTCTTCCTGTTATCTGCTGAATGTTTTGCTCTCTCTCACTCTCATGCAGCCTGAATGAACCACACAGGTCTTTCTGCTAACTCCTCAGTTTCCATAAACATTGAGTGTTACTATTAAAAATAGAAAGCTGCTTTCTTTTATTGACAGTTTGATGTTTTTGTTTGATCAAAAACTGTATGGATTATGCTTAAAGTTTAAATCAACTCTACTGGTCAGATATCAACCCAGAATTATGATGAAGACTAAAAATTCAACTTGCTGAGTGATAATTAGCCAAATATTGGTAAGTATATGTATAAGTTTGAGCCTGTGTGAATAATTTGGATATGTGTAGATCAGAGAAAATCCACAATAAAGTGAAAGCCATTTTCTGTTTTTGCATAATTATTCCTCGCTTGGAAAAATAAAAGTTTAAATAAATAAGTCCAAGAGCCAAAATGGATGACGTGCGTGCCGATGATGGCCGCACGGCAACTTCACACTGAGGTGTGAAGAAGGTGAAGAGAGGATCAACATCCTCCACCTCGCCACCTGCTGCAGGTGTTTCTCGGTTCAGATGCACAGACCAAACTCCAAAGAGCCGCGGAGAACGACATGTTAGCGCAGAAGCTAGCTCTAAAGGTTAAAATGGCAGAAGAGGTTTTAGTTTGGGATGGTGACCTTTATCTTCCAGTCCTCCTCCTTCCTGTCCTGTTTGCACAATCACAACACAAGCAAAGATCATCCTTCAAGAAAATGCAAGCAGCGCGTGCCGCCACATCAGAAACAACAGAGTCCAACACGGTTCTGGTTCTGGTTCTGGTGGGATACAGAAAAGGACAGAAGAGCATTGCATTCATCTAAGAAAAAAAAAATCTAAATATCTCATAATTCTGAGAAAATGTCATAATTACAAGATCTTATCTCCTAATTATGACAAGTTTTCTTGAAATCTTATCTCACAATTACAAGATCTTTTTTTGTAATTATGAGATCATCTTATCTCATTTATGAGACTTTATCAAATAATTATGAGATAAATTATGAGATATTTTCTCAGAATTATGAGATATTGTCTTGTAATTATGAGTAAATGTTTCATAATTACAAGACAAGATGTAATTACAAGAAAAGATCTCATTATTATAACCTCATGTCTCATAATTATCTCATCTTATGCTGTAATTAAAAGATTTATTCTTGTACTTATGAGATATGTCTTAAGATCTCACAATTATGACATATTTTCATGTAATTACAAAATAAAGCCTCATTATTATGATATCTTATCTTTGAATTCTGAAATTATTTCTTGTATTTTTGAGATCTTAGCTCATAATTACATCATCTTATTTCTCAATTACGAAATTTTTTCATGTAATGAAATATTAACTCGTAATTACTAGATCCTGATGTGGTAATTATGAGATAAGATAACGATATTGTTACTTTTTTTGTGAATGCAATGCGCTTCAGTAGAAAAGGCTGCAGCAGACCCAGAAGTGCAGCAGTTCTGTGTCTGCTGCAGCATCCGCAGCGACGCTGTGTTGACATTTCAGCGCCGGTTGTCTCCATCTCTCACTCTGCATCTGAATCACTCATCTAAAATTCAAACGAGGCTCAGGAAAGTTGACGAGAAAAACTAGCAACAAAAGTGTTGTTGATTTGGCCGGTGCAGAGGTGTGAATGTTTCTCCCATCGCGCGGCGCTTCGGCCGTAGATTAGCTGTAAGAGACGCTCATGATGTCAGGAGACGCTGGAAACAGATGCACAATGTGGTGAGTCATGCTGTGGGCCAGAAATGACTCAGAGTGCATTCCTCCAACAGAAACAAACTTCAGTTTTAATAAAAACTTCTGATAGGATTCCTACAGAGCCTGGAAGAGCCTGGAAAGTCTGGAAGAGCCTGGAAGAGTCTGGAAATCTGGCATCTTGAGTCAAGACTTTTCCAGGCAAAACAGAGAAAAAAGTAAATAATTTCCTTCCTTCCTTCCTTCCTTCCTTCCTTCCTTCCTTTTCTTACTCTGTGAAGAAAAAATGAAAAATAATCAACAGTTTTCAAATAAAAATCTCTAAACTGCTAAATGTTTATATGTTTCCAGCCTACAGTTCGATTAGAATAAATAAATAAAAACTAGATGATTTAAGCGTGCAGTATTTTTTCCTCCAAAGCTGCTTTTCATTTTGTGAACTAAACGCTATTTAAAAATAAAACTTTTAGTTGAAATAAATGTATTCTTGTTGCGGCTTGTGGAGGTTCTGCACTGGGTCAACCGGTCCAGTCATCGCCTCGCTGTCAGACCATGTGTCACCTCTCATGTATTATTAAACAGATGATCCAACTGTTGACATTAGAAACCAAACAAATCTGTTCTGCAATAACTGTCCGCCATACGCGGATCAGTGTGTGTGTTTGGTTTGCTGATGGATCGGGTCAATGTTGGCCTTTTATACTGATTTAATATTTATTGCTACAACTTTGGTTGGAAATTAGAGGAAATTAAACAAGGAGGAAAGTCTGGATGGGAACGTGTTTGGTTTTCTTCAGAGCTAATAGCTAAAACTGATTGATTTATTTAACAGACATGATACAAAACAAAAACAGGGAACAAAAATATCTTCATTTTCTGAAATTGTAACGTCACTACAAGAGAAAAACTGCAGGAATTAACCCTTTTAAAGACAGTTAGCTCCAGTAATTTAGTAATGTTTAGGTTTTTTAGAACATAAATTTAAAACCTTGTTTCTAATTTCAGTTTTAAAAGCTGACAGTTATATCTTAGTCTTAGACATTATGATATTGTTTTTAATTTTTTTATATTTCAACAGACCTACAAGGAAAATGATTTGCTTATTATGATGATGGATGTATCAATAAAGACGTTTTTCTCTACATGAATAAAACGTCACAAGTCTTAATAGAATAGAATAGAATAGAATAGAATAGAATAGAATAGAATAGAATAGAATAGAATAGAATAGAATAGGTGAATTTTAGGTGAATTTTAGGTCTAAGATCAGCAAAGTGACATCAATGTATACATAGATTCACACAATGACAAAAATATTAAAATAAACACAAAGCAAATCAAACTAACTAAATTAAGAATAATATACACTAGAGAAAGTTCTAAATTACAGCACAACGTGTGTTAGTTAGCAAAAATATCAAGTTTACAATCCCAGTCATGGCCTCGCACTTCAATTTTAGTTTTGCCAAACTAAAGGACACAAATTCAGAAATAAAGTATTTAAAGTTGTTTTATTTTATGCTGGGTTTAGAGTTATGGCTTCTTCCTTGCTGAGCGGCCCTCCAGCCTGTAGGTATGGGATGTGGATAACAATCTCTCACCATCTTCAGCCATAATTTTCACTTTCAATCTTTTGTTTTGTATGTTTTAAACAAAATATACTTTCATTTCTGGGTTTTGGAAGAAGCTGGAGTATTAACGTTGTTTGGTTTCATTCATCCTAATTTCACCCCCAGCTAAAACCCATTAGAGGCTATAAGCAATAAGGTTGGCCTGAGAGTGCTTGGACTAGGACAATGTTCAAACAGACTTCTTGTGAGTTGACAAAACACTCCAGGTGAGGGAAACTACAAAATTTCCCATTTGGAAACCAGAACAGTGACACGTTTCTAAGAAAATGCCAAACACCCTGGTAAGTCAGAAGCTCATTATTACAAAGAGGGAAAGTGTGAAATCATCTCTCTTTACATAACTCTTTACCAGTTATGTAAAGAGAGCTGCAGTGTGAAGAACTCCCTGGACTCCAATAGGAAGCAGCAGTTTGTTGGTGCTGATTCAGTCAAAATGGCACCATGATCCACCTCCGTGCAGCAGCATGGCAGATTGCTTGGCGGTGTCTCCTCACACTCGTCTTTTCTTCTCCACATAAAGCGTGGAAGAGGAAAAGTCAGAAACTTATCTAACATAAGAAATTCTAGATATTCCTGTTAGTGTTTTCTTATTATTTGCTTTCCAGATATTTGCATTTTAGTTTGCACTAGTTGAATCATCTACCATCAAGAATACATTTAAAGGGGCAGAATTATGTGTTTTTCTGTCATAAAGTGTTATTTTATAGCACAATCAAGTAACTATGTTGCCTTCAGTTATTATAAAATGCTGTTTATCAAATATAAATTAAAAGAAATTTGACGTTGTAATTTAACCTTGAAATTGTGCCTCTGTCTCTTTAAGAAACTTTTGCTGTTTCTGAAGTCATCACAACATGGCTCCTCTATTTACCCTTTACCGGCGTTTCACTGATAAGTACCTGAGGAGATGTGCAGCTCCACCAGGTGTTTGCTAATTGCTGCTGGCTAGTCTGAAGGAGCTGAGTGAGGGAAGGCTGCTCTGTAATGCAGAAGCTCGAAAGCTTGGAAACTGCAGCTCAGAGGAGCAGCTTCATCCCCAAAGGTGGCACTCTGTCCCACCAAGTGTTTTGCACAGCTTAATGGTTGCCATGGAGATTAAAAGATTTCTTAAACATGCACAAACGAATCAAAGCAACACAAGTATATTTTTGATGGAGTAATACCATTATAGCTAAAAAAGTCAATTTACATAACACTGCCCCTAGAAGATGCCTTTAATATTGATGTTTTTTTTATCTTTAATTTGAATTGTGATTTTAGTCAGAAAAAATGTGAGATCTCTCAAATCATAATTTAATTGCTGATATTGCTGACATATATGTTTCAGATTGTAATTCGTTGTAAATATTGTGAATTGAAACTTCCATGCAACTTAATAGTAAATCTGACATCATTACTCAAAATGTAATCTGAGATATCTCAAATACATCTTTTGTGTAGTCAAAATATAATTAGATATATCTTAATTAACTAATATATCCAGTCTTAAAGTAATTTCAGACACCTGGAATGTAAGTGTGGTGACGGCAATTTGATGTCAAAATGGCCTGCCATACATTTCGGCCGTTCGGGAAACCTCCCGAACCCCCGATGGCCAACGCGCCTCTGAATGAATCCAGCCGCACCAAAGAGTCACAACTGATTTAAAAACATAAAGGATAAAATTCTGTACAGTTCAGAGATGATCCATCTGGAGAAACAAAGACGCAGAAATCACTGAGTTTCTTTGCCTCCCACGTTTCAGAACCAGGAAGCTGCTGCTTTGTGTAGAAAATGCATCTGTCTACTTATAACTCACAGGAGATGAATGCAGTGGGTTTAAGACTGCATTCAGGGCTGTGGGTGGAGAAGTGGAAATGATTGTGTTCCTCAGCATGGAAGCTTTGCAAAGCTGTCAGTTTAGTTACTAATTTAAGATGTTATGTAAATAATGATAAAAAAAACTGAGGGGATTAAGACCAAGAAGACAGAAAGAAAAGAAGAAGAGAAATAACTTTTCTTGTCCCAAAGGGAAACCCAAAGTGACGGCAAAATGGAAGAATCCAGATTCACACAAAGGTTAAAATATAACAGAAAGTGAGCTAATAATACTGGAAAGTAAGAAAAATAATACATCACTTTTAAAGAAATGTCATCTGAAGAACTTTCTCAGGAACCTGAAAAAGAAAAATCCTCTCATCATGAGTTTAAACTTTATGTGGTAAGTTTGACAGGAGCATCACTCAGGACTCATCTGTTGGGTCCAACTGGGTCAAAACGGACCATCACAGCCAGATTAATGACGTCCTGCAGTTGCCAATAGATTGATTTCTAAAACAAATAAGCAAAAGAAAGATTATGTTTTCATTTTTTCAGGCTCAAAAATGTCTTATTGATCTGTTTACCTCTTACCTGCTGTTTCTGGGGAACTTGGAGGCTTTTTGGACTCTGAGGCATTAGACACAGAAATGTTCATTTCTTCTCCTTATTTACTTTTAATTAAGCTGATATTTGACTCATAAAGTATTTATTCTTACTCTTTCATGATAATATTGATTATAATAATTAAAGATACTGACAATGATAGAATAACTGTCAAAGTACTGATCACAATGATAACAATATGATGAAAACATGATCAACATTATTTAAAAATAATTTTTAGGCTGGATGTTTATTTTTAATGAGTGATCGCTGTGGTGGATTAGCCTGCGCTGCTATTAGCTAATCTGACACAGCAGTGGCTGAGAAGCTAATTTAAACATCTGATGGTCATAAATATATTTCAAAGTGAGTCAGAAACACAGGAACCTGAAAGCCAATTTTCCTTCTGCGTTTGTTTTCATCGCTCTTTCTCTTATCGTTTGTTCTCGACAAGTCGCTCATGACTCCATCAGCTGTCACTCTTCATTGGACTTCTTGGATCTTTAGCAAGACTCTCATCAACAAGATGAGACGGAGCAGATGACATGAAAGTGATGACACATTTCTCTCTAGTTTATTGGTCGCTCTCCAGCTAATCCGATGCTCTAATTTCACAGCTTGACTTTTGTTTAAGTTGCAACATTTCTGGCAAGATGTGTAACTCTGCAGAGAACAAGGAGCTCTAAACTAATGACTGATATTTTGGCTTCCACTTGGTGTGTGAGTATGCCTACAAATGTAGATAAAACAACAACAACATAAGGAAAACAGGCAGAAGTTGTTTATGGACGTGTTAGAAACTGATCTGGGTTTATTTCAAATGTAAAGGACATGGAAAGAAAGGAAAATAAAAAAAAATAAGTGGAGAGAAAACATTAAAGAAGTCTGTTTCTACACCTGCAGAAAGAGAGAAAAACCACAGAGAAACTAAAAAGTACACAATGCTAATTAAATCACATTATATTTAGTGGCAATCGCAGCCCAAGACGGAGCGTAAAGACTCGGATCCAAATGGTGTTTTAGCATTTCTCAGCTTATAAGGTCAAATTTTACAACAAATGCTTAAACTTTGAGGACTGATGGCTCTTTATGGGGTCCAAAGTGACAGTAAAAAGAAAAAAAGTTCTGGTTTTGGGTTAGTGATTACATTTAGGACTGTGGTATGAACCGAGTTGAAGTTAGGATTAGAGTATTGCTTTGAAAATGAATGAACAATGAATTGAATATACATTTAAAGGTAAAATAACAATGGTTAAATATTTAGTCCATTTTTATTGTTTTGCATTGGACAAATGTGTAAAGACGTTAAAACTTGTTGTAGTTTAAGAAGTACTAATTGAGCAAATTTCATGAGTTTCATCAATACATTCTGCCACAGATGAAAATGAGCTGCAGAATATTAAAGAAAATGGGTTTAAATTAAAGTGATTTGAATATTTAATTTAATCTGCAGTTCTTACAGTTTTAAGATATTTCTGACCTTCACAATGATGCTGTTTAAAAAAACCCACAGCACAATGAAAAATAAACTAATATTTACAAGAGAAGTGAAAACACAATTTTTACTGTAATCTTTTTTATTACAAAATATAAATGACAAAAAGCTTTTTAAAACTGTGTTGCTAAAACAAAGACAGATGTGACAGACATGAATGAAACTAAGCTTTTTTTTGTTCTTTTTTCAGTTTACATGCTACGGTTTATAATGTACAGGTGAGTGTGCTCCTGCTCAGGTAGAAACTTAAAGACGTGAGTGGAAATGGAGATGTCTTGATCTGAAGGGAAGTCGTAACAGAACATCAGTCTCCAGCACACAAACATTTTCCCTTTTTGTTCAGAGAAATTATTCCACAGTTCTGAAGACAGACAGCGAACTGTAAGTAAGTGTAAATTAAATTTTTTAAATTGTATTCCCTAAAATGCAATAAATTCCTTTAGTGAATTTGATTTGGGTGAAGCTGACAGCAGCCACTTGAGGAGTTTTGGCAAAAACATATTTGCAGACAGAAATGTTTTCACCTTAAAAGCAAAATTTATTTATATTTTATAAAGTTTTGGCTTGATTACTGCTCTAAATATGTTGCTTTTTAAGCAAATAGTCTACTCCAATTAACGATTAATCGATCAGTTGACGGTTATTTCAATAAGAGATTCAACACGATTAATAGTTTCATCCCCAATCAGAAGTGGTTTCATCTAAATAAGTTAAAAGTATTTATGTTTCTTAACTTTATTTAGTAATTTTTGGAATGTGAATCTTTTCCAGACAGTTTTGTTTGGACAGAAAATAAAAACTGTTCCTGTCTGTCTCAGAACTATTTGTGGTACCATTCACACCCTCATTCATCAATCCTCTGTTTGTTTTAGGCACGGATTCAAAGAACAGCTGATTTCCAAATGACAACATTGAAAACAGACGGAAGGACGTCGGATGGTTTCCTCTTTATAAGCAGATCCACTACAGTTCAGTTTAGCGGGGATTGATGGGAATGAGGGCGTCTGAGAAGTTCCGTGTTTTCCGTCACCGTTCTTCAATAAAAACAAACAAAAACCACATGCGTAAAATGGCACCATGTGTGCGTAAAATGTTGCCAGTGGGGAAGGCAGGCGCATCATCTCAGAGGTTTTGGACTCTGCCATGGAGGAATCCCCGGGAAGCTTCACTTCCCCACCTCGTCGAGCACCTTGCGGTTGAGCTGAGCCTGCTCCCGCTGGCTCTCCATCTTGGCCATCTGGATCATATTCCTCAGCAGGTGGAAGGTCAGGTCGATGGAGAGCGGCGGCTCCTCGCTGCGCTTCAGCAGCTGCTCCGCGGTCCGCAGCGCCTCGTCCTCCTCCTCCTCCGCGCCGTCAACTTCCGGCAGCAGCAGGTGGAGGCGGTCCGGGTCCCTCCGCTGGAGCAGCCGCAGCAGGTGGTCGCCCACCAGATCCGAGGCGGCGCCTTCCGTGGCCGCCCTGAGGAGAACATCGTCCACCTGCTGCGTCTGGAGGCGGCTGGTGCCATCCAGCCAGCCGGGGAAAGAGCGCGGTCTGCCGGCGGCGGGGCGGGGGTGTGACGAGAGGAGGACCGAGGAGAGGAGCAGCAGGAGGGGGACCGGCTTCATGTCCTGCAACCGAAAGGAAATTACGATTTTTTTAAATTAGTTTTGAAACTTAAAACATTTGACAGTGTAAACATTTTGGCAAAAATAAAGTAAATAATTTTTTTTACATGACATTTATAAAAAAAATCCTGAAGAGATTTGTCTCAGTTAAAGATAACTATGACCTTTAGATGGATGTAAAAAGCTGCAGAACTCACTTGATTTTCGTCAGTTGATGCAGCTGAACTTTTCAGAGTTGTCTGGTCTGATTCTGGAAAGTCCTGTGAGCCGCGGCTCCAGAGGTCTGCGGGGTTTTATACGTCCAGCCCGCTCCTTTTTGACGTCAATGCAACAACATGCCGCCGTCTTGGAAAGCGGGCAGCTCTAAAAGACGCACAACGATGCGGCAGCTGGCGGAGCGCGGATGGAGCGAGAATATAAGCAGCAGTTTTTACAGCTTTGTTTGTTTTCCGTCTTCTTTTACAAGATGAAGGAAGAAAACGCCAGAATCTTCACTGGCTCCTTTTATTTGGGTTTAACAGCCCGATGTTTGTTAATAAAAAACAAAAAAGATTTATTTGATAAATTTTGCTCCTTCCTTATGCTTTTTGAAGTTTGGTCAAAACATTTGTTTAGCATCCCAAACTATGAATTATCTTTCATTTATGATTTTCAAAAGCTGGCATGAAAAATTCAATTCAAAGTTTAAACCCAACAATGAAGCAAAGAAAGAAAATTAAACTTGGAAAAACATTTTTTCTGTGGATTGAACCAAACTGAGCAGTGAGCTGTCCATGGTGCTGAACCTGCTTCTACATTGGATTTCACATAACAAAAAGGAATATTTTAAAAATCAGATAATTTCACACGAGTTTATTATAAATCAGAGAAACATGAATCACTGTCTCCATTTGGCCACTTAAAATACAACTAAAAACTCAACAATTCTCTGGGCTGGCAGAAATGTTTTTACGCTGAATAATTAGATCTGAAGTTACTGCAAAAACAAAACTTTTATGTAGGTTTTTCCGTCCTTACTGACTTCAAGTGAGCGAACATTAAATATATTTTGTTAATTCGGAACATGAATGTGGAAAAAAGTTGATTTTGTGTCTCTTTGACCTTTTCTGTCTAAATTTGGCCAGAGTTCAACACTGAGCCTTAAAAGGTTTTCAAACTGTCCCTGATGTCCTGCAAGCTACACTGCAAAACCACAAAATCTTATCAGGAATATTTGCTCTTGTTTGTAGTGCAAATATCTTAGTACACTTGAAATAAGATCAAACTAAGGAGAAGCTTTTAATATCTATGGAAAAATAGTTAAAAGTGAAATAATCTCCTTGATTACTTCTAGTATTTTTTGTCAATAAATTAAAATGAGCTATTTCTTGCTGAAAAGTTACTAGTAAGTTAGTTTTGCATCATTTAAAGTATACTAAGACATTTGCACTAGAAGTGAGTCTAAAATAATTAAGATTTTGTGTTTTTGCAGTTTAGAGCTGGACAAATATGTTTTTCTTGATTAAAATGTACTCAAATTAAAAGTTTGGATTCTTCTACATTTTTCAGAGTAAAATCCTGACTGTATTTTTCAAACGGTTTTTAAGACACTTTTTCTGCTCTGCATAACATGCAGAAATAATGATTGGACTGAAAATCAGTGCAAAGGAAGACCAAGTTCAAACAAACACTTCAAACTTCTGACCAAGGCCACATCTGAAGTGTTTGGAAGCAAAATATATAGAAATACTCCAACTTTTGTGCATGGCTGCGTCCAGATGAACTCCGCCCACCCTCCTGTTCAGGTTACTCTGCAACAACACTCCACTCGTTTTATCACCTTGGCTTAATTTGAAAATCACAGGCAGTTGGAGTGCTGCTTCAAAAACCTGCAGCGCTCTGGGTAGAGCTGCTCCCGTCCCTGGAGGGGGTAAAAGAGGCTGTTTGGCGGAGTTTCAATGCATTCGTCAGATGCTCCCCGCTTGCAGATATAGCCTGAGTGTTTGTTAATGTGGCTGCCAGCGAGGCTCAGCAGCCTCCAAAAAACACAACTACTCACCAAAACTAATAAGTTTCCCCTGAAGTTCACTGAGGGTAGACAGTCCACTGGCATTAACGAGCAAACTTTTATGGTTTCAAACATTATGTAGGATTTTTATTTGTTAAAATGTGCACAGTAAATATTCAACGTGTTCCTTAAAGTATGGAAATACCAACCTGGTTCATACTGACTATTGGGGGAAGTTTTTAAGATGATGAGACAATGAAGGTTCACTTGAACTAAACAGATCAAAACCAACATGGTGAAAATATAATTGCTGCCCTCGTTAAATCATCAATTAATTGTAATGAATCAATTTTTTTTGCTACAACCAGGTCTGGCTATCCTCTTACCCGTAGATTCAATAAACCACTGAGGGTGAAAATATTTCAAAAAGCAACAAATTATGCCCTGATCTACAGACATTGAAGTAGAGATGTGAAGAAAAGTCGTCAATATTAATCAGTCTGGACAAAATTAGAAAGTCAATTTCCACAAACGAGGCAAAGTGGTAAACAAACGATTAAAACCAGTCCATAAACACCTGGAAGACTCGTCTAGGAAGGAGAGCCTCAAAAAAGTGTTTCCAGTGCAGTTTTGTGACATAAACCAATTTCAATATTCCTCACCGTAGCACAAGAACTTTTTAATAAAAACCGTTTTTGTTTTTAGAAACTGGCCTGTTTCCATGAAGCAAATTTATTTTCAAAATGTCAAATTGTGCAATTACGTGGTTAATGGGAATGCAGGCGAGATTCTTCCAAATCTAAAGTTAAACCAAAACAAAGAGTAAACCATGATGGATAAGACTTTTAAACATTTAGAAAACAACATTTTGTTCCTGAGGGTTATTAAAATGCTGGCAGGAGAAACCAGAACAAAGTACAACAATGAGTCAGGTGGAGAAGAGTCCAGTAAAGCAAACATGTAAATCAAAAATACATTATGAGTGAAGCTCATCGAGGCGATGAGGAGAACATTCCCTTCATCAACCAGCAGGTGTTAATGTAAGTGTGGCTCCACTGCAGCTCTGCAGCCAAATCCCATTTCCATAAATAAACTTTCACAGACGTTTCTGCAAAAATGCAAGTTTGACTTTCAAGTGCGAATTTGTCACTCAGAGTAGACGAGCAATCCTCCCCGACCTTTTACATGTGATTCAGTCACAGTTTTACACTTTGGAAATATCAGAAGACTAAAGTAAGTTGTGCTCATTTCTCACACACACTCGCAGTCTACAGTACAAATAAGTGTAAAAATCATCATCAACAAGACAAGCTGGACTTGTGAGGTTTCTTCACATCTTGTTGGCCTTCCAGGTCAGGTAGGAGTTCCAGGCGACAGCGACGATCTGGACGACGGCCAGCCTGCAACGAGGAGCAAAAACTGACCATGTGGGAATGCACTTAAACTGGGTTGGTAGATTTAAATTCACTCTAAAAATATCAACTTTTAAATACATTTGCAGATTTAGTATCTTCCAATATGACTGGAAAGAAACAGAAGCATAAGAATCTCACCTGTGATGCAGCGGGACGAAGTAGAAATTAGCAATCTGGACTGGAGGCCACAGCTAAAAAAATTATTAAAACCAGATGAGAATTTATGTTTATAAAGACTAAGTAACCTCAAATTAATTTTCTGCTGATAAACAAAAGACCAGAGGTGGATGGAGTAGCCACAAATGTTACTCAAGTAAAAGTAGTGCTGCTTCAACATATTTTTAAATAAAAAGAAGCTGCCCAAGAAATACGTCAAGTAAGAGTAACAGAACAAAAAATCAATAATTTAATATTTAAAAATTACACAATCAGATGGACCAAAATATAAAGTTAAGTTTAAATTTCGATATTCTAAGGATGAAATAGACAATAATACATCTAAGTAGAAAAAATAACAAAATCAGGTGAAATAAAATGTTTCCAAATCAGTTTCTTTCAATTAAAAAACTTCTGAAACTTTAACAAAATCTGCAGGTCTGTGTCTGTCTGGGGAATCTCTGGTTAAAACATGTTGTTTATTCAGTGGATAGAAAATCCAGGAATTTTACTCTAATAAGAGTAGAAATACCTCATAATAAAATTACCTAAGTAAAAGTAAGAAGTACAACATAGTAAAATACTTTTAAAAATAATTTTTTTTATAAAAAGTTACTAAAGTAAGCGTAACTCAGTAAATGTTACTACTTACCACCCAACCCATGGGATCTTAAAGGTTCCATCTTTATTTATACTATTATATGTATTTATTTATATGGGTGCATTTTGACATTTCCATATAAATTTACTGAAAACTGCATGATGAAACTTTTATTTTTTTTTTACATATTTATTAAAACTGTCATCATGTTGTCATAGCGTAATATAAAACAGATAATCTGTGAAAAAATTCAAGCTCCTCCACTTCCTCGCTGAGCTACGATAGCAATCTGCAAAAATGCATGGCTTTCAGTCAAAAACAATCAGAGCCAGGAGGAGGGTCCTGGCGCTGCCAATCAAGATTGTGTAATAGCTGTTAAATGGGCAAACGGCGGAGAAACAACTTACCATTACAAAGAAACTGTTTATCCGCTGTCATCAATGACTAGCTAACTAGCTTTAGCAACCTGGCAGAATCTGCTGTATAGCAGAAATAAAGGTATGAGAATCATACACAAGCATGATTGACAGCACTAAGACCCTCCTTGTGGCTCTGATTGGTTGTTTGACAAATTTTCTGTTTTCTGTAGTCTGTTTTCTGGAAGAAGGCAGAGAAGCTTTTTTTTAAACAGATTATCTAATGTCACAACAAATATGTTAAAATCATATTTCTTAAAAAAAGTCACAAACTGCAGCTTTAATTGTGCAATGCTTGGCCTAAAACCATCTTAGTGCTGCCCTCCTCAGGTTGAACGGTGCAACTGCAGTTGTTTTTTTTCTAACGTTTACAACTCTACAGCTTCGTTAGTGTCTAAATCAAAGTCCTATGTTTGGGTGTGAAAAAATAATCTCACAACCATGACAGAAAAACCAAAACCAGTTAATTCAACATCAGAAACTTACATAGTAATTAGAGATCAGGGCATCTGTGTAGTCCTGTGAGAAAATAAAAAACATATTATTGTACAGAGAAAAACAAGTAATGCACTGCACTTCAAAATAAAAAAAAAAAGTCCACTAAACTACACAAACACATGTGCATAAAGATATTGACATACAAAAGCAAAGACATAAAATTCAGATACTTCAAGAAATTTATGAAAAAAAAGGATTACATCTGGAATGAATTTAAGCATAGAGGGATTGCTTAAGAAGAAATAAAATATTTTTTATATACAGGGTTGTATTTGTCTCTGAAACTGAGTCTAAAAATGGCTCAAAATGAACTAAATAAATGTAGAGATCATATTTTCTTTACTCTTTTTGTGACACTGATGTGACCTGAATGTTTTTTTTGTCTAATCATTATAACTATTTCATGTGTATGCAATGTATTGTATGAGTTAATGTCATAAAATGAATAAATAAAAAAAGAATTAAGAGGTAAAAATCAAAACAAACATTAAAGATTTTATCTCTTAACATTTAGAACCAAACCAGATAAAATCTTCAGCTTCACAAACAGAATCTGCATAAAAACTTTGCTCCCATTTCCTGTTGGAGGTCTGTAGAAATAGTTGATGCTCGGACAGAAACCGTTTGCATCTCTGGATGTTCCTTGAGTTAAGGTTCTGTTTCAGTATGAATATTTAATTTCACATTCAGCGTCACAGCCCAACAATCGGTGCAGACAATGATTAAATTCATTCAAGAAACATGAAGTTCTCTCAGCCGCCGAGGAACAAGTTGCTCACATCCTCGTCATGAAGGCCGGAGAAAAGAAACAAACTGGAAGAAAATGTTCGGCTGGGCTGAAGGACTCAGTGAAACAGTTATTAAAACTCATGCTCAAATAATTAGTTTTAATAAAAAAATAATAAGTTTTTTCTGTTTTAATTTGAATTCCTGCCCCTTCACATAAATTAGTATTCCACCTGCAGAAGAGTGAGGGATTGAAGACGGAAGAAACATTTAAAGCAACAGAAATAAAGAGCGAGCCGGGTCTGTCGGATCGAGACGAAACATTTTTTATTTCTAAATCATATAATTTCGCCAAATTGGAGTTTAAGTACAGATATTCAATAGATCTGGAAGAAATGTATACAAAGATGAGGACCGGAATGAAGAACCAGAAAACCCAGAGAATGGAAAAATGAGGATGGAGGGATGAAGAAAGGACGAATGGGAGGAAAGACAGACGATTAGATGATCTCTGGTGGTTTTTAAACGATCAGAATAAACAAAAGTACAGGAAGAAGAAAAAGAAATAAAGTAACCAAAACAGATGATATTAAAGAAAACACACTTTATAATGTGTATTGCATTAAATACGCAGTAATGATCGACTCTTGCTTGAAATATAATTAATTTTGGGGTTTAATCATACTGAACTGCAACAGCAGGGATGATTCACCTGATCAGGATGTTAGTAACTGAAATATTTGGGTCATTAATCAGAGAGAGGTTAATCCAGAACCTGGACTATGATCAAAACCACAAATCTTAGGTAAAATATGTACAAATGTGGTTATTACTGCCTCGACCTGACTGTGACCTTTTGACCCCACAGTAAATACTAAACAAGACCATTTGGTAGCGCAGACAAAACATTACAGAAGTAAAGTTTCATGTCATTCTACCTAAAGGTCACCTGAATGTGTCTCGGCGTATGAAAACAACAAGCCAATGTTCCTGGTCTGTTTTTTTTCTTTTTTTCAGGCTGAAACACTTTTCTAATTATGGACAAACAAGCTACTTCACCACCTGAGGTTAAAACACGTCACAATCTTCAGAAACAGAACAAAAGGAGACATTTTCGACCCACTTTAAAGGAGCTTGTTGCATTCAGATCAGTCTGTGTTTGTGTACCAAACAAAAACTCAATTTATATTCTGAAGGAGTTCAACAGAAAAACGTATTAAAACTTTAAAATGACGACGTCATGAAACTTTGTTCTGTTATGACCCTTTTTTAAAGATGTAATTTCGTGAAATATTTGAATATTTGAACAAATATTCAAATGAAAAATAAATTAGAATTTTGCTTAAAAATTGTTTTACACAAAAGTTGTGTAAAAAACATTTTTTGTACAAAAATGTGTGAAAATCTTTTACACAATTTTTTGTGTAATTTTTTAAATGTTTTTACACAGTTTGTGTATTTTTTACATAATTTTTTGTGTGTAAAAAATTATTTTTGTTACACAAAATTAAAATATGTTTTCAATTGAAATTATTTTCCATTGAAATTATTTTTCAAATGGAACTTGATGTTTTACTCCTAACCTCTAGGGGGAGCTAACGGAAAATTATTAGCACAAAGTAGAGGACTCAAGACTGAATTGTTTTAAACCACCAAGGTTTTACTTTCAGTTCAAAATGTTTCAGTTTATCCAAAACATGTCAGTTTTATAAAACTGACATGTTTTGGATAAAGTTTGGATAAAGTTCAAAATTGTTCCCATTAATTGAATTTATTTCCATGATTTCAATTCCATCTTCTTGTGAATGAACAGCTAGTGACGGACTGATGCATCCTAGGCGCACAGAGGAGCGTTCTAGCACATCCTTCCTCCTCCATTTATATTTTTTCTTCACCTGAATTATCCCACTTTGAGAAAATAAAAGATATTCCTATTCTAACTGTGTCTGTAGAGTCGGAGATGACGCTTCTGGAGCATTGCAGGGTCAGACGCTGGGTGAATTTGTTGAACATGAACTCCTGGGAAGACTGGCAGCTGTCTCAACTGTTTTCCATTTGTGACCGATTTGTCCCATTGTAGATTGATGGACTTCAAATTGTTTGGAAAAGATGATTGATGGGCAGAACGGTTTGTTTTCTGAGGTTGGGATGCTGAAGCTGATGGCAGTGTGTCCTCAGCTAACTCCTGCTGTTTTTAGAGCATTAACCAATTAATCAAATCACATAAGTGAAATGAATTTCCATTCTGACAGTTAATTTTAAATGGGAATTTTGATTAAAGATGCATCAAAATCTTTTTTTCTTAATGGTTTCAGTTGTGTGGTTTTTATTCCCATTTTAAATTTGGTTTGTTGTCTTTTATTTTGGATGTTTGCTATAACTTTCCGTTGCAGGGTTAACTGTTCTTTAAAAAGTTAAAATTTATTCATCTTTAAGTGAATGAAGTTGCATTTTTTGTGTCAATATATTACGTGAAAATGGTCTCAAAACAACATTATTAAGTACTGATGCTAGATAAAAGATAAGAGAAACAAAAATCACACCAAAAATTTGTGTCTTCAAAATAAAAAGTGTCAATAAATAACAGGGTTTTTTTATTCTTTCATTTGGAATTCAACTGCTTCTAAAAACAGCTGAAGTGCTTAAAAAAAGACAAAGCAGTTTTTTTGAGACTAAATTAATGTTTTGTGTTGCCTGGAGTCAATCTTCGGGCACTGCGCCGTTACCTAGCAACCCCAGCCAAGCCCAGCCCGTTACATAGCAACCCAAGAAGAGCTCTAGCAGGGTTTTACCACTGTAATCGCTGTACAATGGCTGCTGGAGAAGATAAATGTTTTGTTGTTGGCTTGTTGGTTGTGCAGGAGGCTCCACTTATATTTTTCAAAGATGTACAGTTGTGTAATTGCAGCTATTTTCATGTGCAAGGTAAAATGCTGAGTTAGTGGGCGTGGCCAGCAGCAGCTTATTTGGATTTAAAGTGACAAAACGCCCTAAAACTGCTCAGAATAGGAAGATAAATCTCATTTTGTGCAAAAAAACTTCATAAGAATGTTTTGTAAAGCCATATGAATATCCTGAGCTGTTCGAGGAAGCATAATAAAATCTTGATGTTCAATATGCATTCAATAATTGGCTCAAAAACATAAAAAGTGTCCAGACAGATTTGGTTTTGTGAACAGCGGTTTAGTCGCCCGCTGCATCAGTTTTCCTCTCACGCTCCCGCGTCGCCAGGCGTCGTTGTAATGAGCTCATTTGTCATTTATTTTGTGTCCTTTCTGACATTTACCAGGTTGGCCTCTCAGGTCCAAGCCTCTCCTTTGGTAAATAATTGATGGTGATCAGCGGCACACTGGGTAAGCAAAGCGCTGATGGACGTTTGAGCAGCTGGCACAACACGACGGTTTGCTCTGACCTGGCATACAAACACACGCACGCACACACACACACACACACACACACACACACACACACACACACACACACACACGCACACTTATATACGGAGCTATGAGTCACCCTGGCTGGTTCGACAATCCCTCCTCCTCTTCGTGCCTCTTCCTCCCTCCCAGGAAATAGTTTCCAACATTAATGAAGGTGTTGGAGGTTTTCAACTGTTTCTCCAAGGAAAAAAAATCAAACTTCCTCCTTTTGTGTCAATATTTGTAACAGCTTTTTGGACAGTTTGTGTCAACCTGCAGAATAATTTTAATCCCTAAGGGTCACTTTTGTAATGTGCATCACTGAGTGGTTACGATAAAAACATCTCACTGGTCATATGTTGAACAAAAAGTTTTACAAACTGAAAGGTTTTTTTCTTTTTATGAAAACAGAACAAAAAAAAGTTCAAATATTTGGCCCTTGTGCAAACCCGCCCCCCCAAAAAAAAAAAAACAAAGACAAGCAGATACATAAAACACCTCTGCTGTAAAGACACAGGATTAAAACTTCACATTATGTAACTCTGGCTTAGTTTCTTTCTAACATATTTTATGCAGTTAATTATTAACTTCAAGGGAACAAAATTACATTTGATTGCAAGTATATTAAAGAAATACACACATGCCTTGCCATAAGTACATTATGATATGACCAATGGGACTGCCGTATTTCCCTGCTGCCACAGTATCACAGAAAATCCAAAATCACTCCACATATTGGTGATTAAAACAAGTAAATTCGTCTCTAGCGTCCTGCCTGAAGGCCTCTTGCATTTGTTTGGTGTGGAGTGCTTTAGAAAGTAGATTAATCCACTCATTTTCTGCTGTGGGACTTAATTAAAACCAATAATGTGTTCATCCTTTTCTGAATGAGGTGGGCGACTAATGTTTAGCTTATTTGGCTGCTAGTACCTTTATGTGCTTTATCTCTATAAGATCAGGCTAACAGTATTCAAGTATTCTTCTTGAGCTTAAATTTACTTAATAGTTCAGATCTGCATTTGCTCACCCTCTTAAGTTTGGTAATGTTCTCCTCCACTGTTAGTCCGTTCAGGGCTCCGGAAATACAGAGGAAAGTTCCCAGGAAGCACGGAGCAAAACACAGCTGAGAACCCAAACAGATAAAAAAACAAACAAACAAAGAAGAACGGAATCAGAAGGAATCAGTGGTGCTTCTGCTAACGCTAAAGATAACGCTAACGCTAAAGCACTAATCACAAACATTAGCTCTGGCATAATTTACATGTTCTATTTTATTTCTGTTTATATCTACTGTTAATGTATTATTTTATTATTTTATGTTCCTTATTTGAAATAAAGTTATTGAAAAAAAGGAAAAAACATCAGGAGAGGAAATGGAACTGCTGCGTAAACAGTACATCCACTTCAAAATAAGAGCATGAATGTAAACAGCAAACTATATGGAAGAAATTTTACACCTAAAACTTCAATATAGATGTCAAACCTTACTCAACTAAACATTTACAAAACAGCCAAGTAAATTGACACATTAGAATTTATCTAAAAAAGTTTATAAGCCAAGTTAAGCAAAAATGCCAAGAAAAACATTAGCTCTGCTAATTGCACATTAGCAAGTTAACGGATATTTTCCCTCCACTGAAAGAAATCTTGGGTACTGAAGTGACTTTTGACTATAACAGTAATTACAGACAGAATAAACTTAATAGGCTGTACATAATTTACAGTCAACGCTAATCGCTGTTTTCTCTCACCTGGTCAACAAGCATTTTCTTCATGGCATCAGATTTAGAGGCTCCAACCACGATCCTGTCCAAAACTTTGTACCAGCTGCCGATTACCGGACCCTTTAATGTGGAAAGGAAACAAATTATCCTCAAACTTGAATGCAGATGTACAAAAAAAACCTGAACAAAAATTAATCTTTTATATGGCAGTAAAATTATTTCACAGATTTATTTGGAAAATTCTAACACATTTTGTGGCATTTCTTGCAATTCCTGTAAAACAAATATATAGTCAGTTCTGTGAAAAAAGCTTTTACCAACTTAGTAGTTTCTTTGAATTAATTCTAAAAACAGACAAAAAAAAAGAGTAAAAGTAAACTTCAGTTTGGAAAAAAGACAGAATTTTTAAAAAAGAGGAAAAACACCAACCTGGCTAAAAAATTATTAAATATCAACCAACTGCTACATTTCATGAAAGATAAATATATATATTTTATTACTGCCAGACATATTTAACAAAACAATCACTTAAATAGAACTTGTCTTACAATGTTTTGTCCTCAGTTTGTTGCTCAAAAACAAAATGGAGGTTTTGAAGAGACCTAGTCAAAGTCTGAACTGAAATTTGATTGACAAACTGCGCATGCTAGAAAACTCTACAGTACGATTAAATTTAAACAATTCTGAAAACAAGAGGCTAAAAAATTCTCTACTGATCTAAAAGATGAACAATTACAATAAGTTGTTTACTTTTCCATAAATATTTCCACTGATTTGCACAGATCTTAATCGAAAGGCTTGAATTTAAAAAAAAAATCTTTGATGTTACTGCAGCAAATTATGAATTTGTTTTAAACCCTAGAATTATGGAGTGTAATTTTAGACCCAACAGAGGAAAAATATAAACTGAAAAATATCTCTAAACCTCATCACATTTAAATCTCAGCATTTTCTGCATATATTTTTAGATCAAGAGTTCGATAAATTCTGGATTTAAGACGATTACTGCAGCACAAATAAAAGCTTTCGTCACAAAGACGTAAGAATCAAATGTGAAGCTTTTAAAGGTAAACCGTACAGCTGTCACCAGGCTCTACTGGATGAACTATTAGAGTCTGACAGAGAAGAAATTACTTTTGTTGAATGTAAACGTTAATAAAAGAGTCCCATCAAACGATCATAAATGACACAATAGATAAATAAGAACCACTTTTACCACAAAGAAGAATCCTATACTCATCATCCGGGCTGTTCGTCCCACATTGTGATGAGCTAATCCTCTCCTCTCAATCAGCTGTTGGGAGATGACATCACCCACACCCACTAGAGACCCTGAAGGACAAAAAAGCTGTCAGGACACGCTGCATGGTGTTATATGAATGTGATCCCTGCAGATTCGTTTCGTAGCTGCAGAGACGTTTTCAGTACGAAGCTTTTGTTAAATAGGAGCAGGATGAATGCAGCTCATTTATTTTGTTGAATTATGGCAGAATGCAGGCGGTGATGCTCAGTATTTAGCTCTAAAATGGCAGGGAGCTATCGCAGGAAGAATGCATTTCCAAATCTGTCTGATTCTTAATGTTCTGGCATTTAAAAAGTGTGTTTTAAATGTTGTCTCGGCTGCCTGAATATTAACAAAGATGTCCAACAAAGTAATAATAGGACATGTTTGGTACTCCAGGTTATCAAGTCAAATTTAAGACTTTTTAAGACCTTTTTTACATGTGATTATTTGCTTATTGCAACATGCTTTGGCATGCACACCTCCAAATTGTACAAAAAGGCTGATTGCTGAGATTAAGAAAAGTTGTGATTTTTTAAATTGCACTTCAAAACCAAAATGAATTCAAAGAGATTTAGGCAATCAGTCACCTAAACTACTGTACAAATGGTTAAATAAAGCTTATGGTGTTTTCTCCTCAACAGCATGGCTGAAACTGATAATTATTTTACACTAATTTAGATTTTCTCATGTTGACATTCAGTAAATACAGGTTTTTCAGGCAATCAGTGTTTTATTTATCAAACCTACAGGACATATCAGGGGTTAATGAAGGCTAGAGGAAACCTTCACACCTGGATCAGAGAAGCAAACAACCCCTGACCTTCCTGTTATCACGTGACAGCTCTACTTCCTGGAACAAATTTATTCCAGATGTTTGCTCAATTTTCCACCATGCTGCTGGAACATTACAGAGAAAACCCTGTCTGAATTCATATTTAATCACAAAGTTACAGAAAAAATAAGCTAGAGAACGCTGCATAGAATAATATGACTGAAGCTGTAATGTAGCAAAAATATGCTTATCGTTTAAAATTGGGACGTGATTTATCCAGTTTGACTCATTATTAAGAACAAATGTCCTTCATTTGTTTACAACCTAGAGCCAATGAAATAAAATAAACATCAAAATTAAATAAAGGTGTAAAATTTATCAAGGCATAAATACAGATATGAATATTCTATTGATACTTGAATTGGATGTTTTCTTATCTTTCCTGTTTTTAAGAGAAATTGGTTTTTGCATCATCTTATATTTGTATGCAACTCTATCAAGATAAAAATACAAAATATTAAATAAAATCTTGGATTTCTATTTATTTTACACAAATTTAAAATAATAATTTCTTACAGTGGGATTTTGTTTCACAACTGAATAAATACTCTTAATTTAAAGAGTAGATTTTTCAAATTGTTTTATTGTTGCTGCAGTTAAAGATGAACTTACTTTAAAGATTTTGAACACCAATACATTCTAAGAGATGCTGCTTGCATGAAATAAAGTAGATCAAATTGAATTAAAGTAAACTAAATATCTGAATTAAGTAGGTATCAAATTTATTTATTTAAAAATAAAGTTGCTAAAAAAAAGATATTTTTATTTTTTGGGTTGCACAACCAGTAGTGAACAATGTAGTCGAATAAACATGGCTAGAGACAAGAAAAGGTAATAAATCCAGCTTCACTTTAAATCTGTTTTATATTTAATAAATATATATTTGAAAAATTATATGTTCTGCCGTTGAATTGAAAATGTATTTATAGCAGTAGTAAAAGCCTAAAGACGGCAGCATGAGGGCAGCTGCTGCAGTCGATGCACTAGAGATGAATCTAATAGCAGCTGAAAAAAGGTAACCTTTACTTTAGCAGGTTTCCTCATAGAGGAGCTAATAAAACGGTTTAAATGTGGTCAAATGTCAACGCTCAACTCACACTTTCAAAAAACAAAACACAAAAAATTATTTATTCTTTTATGTTAAACTGTGAAACCATAGCTAGTTTTTCATTTTTACTTTTATTGTACATATCAGCTGCTTTGGAAATATATTCAGACTCCATCAGCTTGTTTTAAATATATTTTACTGCAAAATCTGATGTATTTTGTTTTTTGTTCATTAAAAATGCACACTATAGTTTTGAGGATTTTAATTTAAAAACAACAAATCATTTTCCTTCCACTCCCAAAATATGCACCAAGAATACAAAGATCTAAAGGGCAGTGGCAAGAGCAAGTGAGGTGGATTAGCAGAGCTAGCCAACAACTGATTATGTCATCCAGGACATGTTAATGTGAAACGTTGTCTCTGTCAGGAGTGCTACAGCAAAGGTCTTCAGTCAGAGGCTACTACAAATTAGTTGCAAGGCTGACTGCTACTGGAGATCCTTCCTGCCCACACTATAACCAGTAAACAGTTATTTTAAGATACTTTTATTTTACCTTTGGGATAGATAATGTTTTTTTAATCATTATTATTGAATTTGTTACAT
>NW_015112947.1:489742-517864 GCF_001443285.1 Poecilia latipinna | reverse complement strand
GCGTGTGTGTGTGCGTGTGTGTGGGTGTGTGTGTGTGCGTGCGCGTGTGTGTGCGCGTGCGTGTGCGTGCGTGCGTGCGTGTGTGTGTGTGTGTGTGTGTGTGTGTGTGTGTGGTGTGGATCCAACCCAAAACACAATAACAGGGAGTTTTACTGCCGCCATCGTCCAGCCCCTTCGTCTTTCCTTCTGGCCTAAAGACAGAGAGAGGTTTTAGTTTCTGGTTCTGACCGTCCTGCAGCGTCTGCCACTGAGCTGGATTGTGACCTCTGACCTTTGCTCTTCAGTGAAATCTGTTGCATAAGATGAATGAAAGTATGAATGTTTTCATCACATCCGACACTTCAGACGCGGCAGACCTGACCTTTGGCTGCAGCAACATTCAGCCACTGACCTGACACGGCTTCCTTCACACCTGTACAGGTCACTGATTGGCTGCTTCCTTCACACCTGTACAGGTCACTGATTGGCTGCTTCTTTCACACCTGTACAGGTCACTGATTGGCTGCTTTGGGTGGAAACTCGTTAAACTCGTATTTCCTTAGTGTGACTTTAAACTATTGAAGAGCTTATTGTTTGTTCCCTGGTTATTCTGTATGGAATGCCAGTAGTGCCAAATTACAACAAATAATAATAATAATAAATATATATTTAAAGTGTTATTTATTTGGTTATATTTGTTTAATCTCAAAATAAATATAGAAATAATTTATTTAATATAGGATTATATAAACGTTTTCATGTTTCACTTTAAAAACTAGTTATAATTATGTAATAAATTAATGAATTATTTTATGTTCCTGTGCTGAAACATATCATGAATTCACTTAAATTAACTTCACCATCAAACTCAGTGGGCGGGACTAAAGGGAGACCCTGATGTCTGATTGGCTGCTTGCTACGACTCGATCAGTATTTTCACTGGAAATGTGGAATTTCACTAAATTAATAATTTATTTACCACAAACTTTTGGTGAGCAAATCCAGTCTCTGTTTTTTAGTTTGGTCTGAAATATCTCAGAGCTACTTTAGCCGCTAGCTAACACCGGCTAACGCTCTCCTGTGAACTTATTTGAGATATTTCAGACCAGTACATAGACTTTAATTAAATTATTGAAGTTTCCCTGTACATTGCAGTGATATTACTGAACTCAGGGTTATAACTAATGTAGAAGAAGCAGCCAATCAGACGTCATGCTCTCATTTAGTCCCGCCCACTGAGTTAAAATTATTTCACAAAATTATTTGTTAAATTATGAAATATATATATTATTTTTAAAATGAAATTTAAAAATGCCAATATTTAATAAAATATTTCAGTATTTTCTTTCCAGTTTTAAAAATTGACATATTTAGTTAAATTTTTAGTACGTTATGTATATATTTAATTTATAACAAGACATTTTCACATGTTATAAGTGAACTAATCTGCCAGTGTAACCAGTATTATTGACTGGTTTCTGTCTCCTTCTGAAAAGTTACTGATAAGTTAGTTTTGTCTTATTTCAAATGTACAATTTGGAAAAATAAGATTTAATGTTTTTGCATCATTATAAATTGGTACTTAAAAAGGGATGAAATTAAAAGGAATGTGTGTTTATTTTGTATACTTTATACAAATAATCCAAACATATTGACGTAACTGTGGTGTTTGTTTGATATTTGTGTCGTGTTTCAGGCGAATCCACATCTCCAAAGCTGCTCTGGATTGTCTGAACGGCGACTACGAGGTGGAGGAGGGTCACGGCAAGGACCGCAACGACTTCCTGCGGCGCCACAACATCGAGACGTACCTGATCAAGCAGCCGGAGGAGAGCCTGCTGACGCTGCCGGAGGACATCATGAAGGAGGCGGCGAGCTCGGCTGACCGCCGGGCCAGCAGCGCCACCTTCAACGAGGCGTCCTGGAGCCCCGAGCTGCCCTTCGACAACATCGTGGGAAACCAAAACGTAAGATCCGCCGGGGTCTGCCGGGTTCTGTTTCACACTGAGAAAGAACGCCCGTCCGGACCCACGGCCCGCCCTGCAGCCGAACCATTGGGCTTCAATCAGGTTGTCAAACTAAAGCAGAGAAATGCACCACGCTTCCTGCAGGGCGGCGCTGTTTGGGGAGACGGGCCTTTGTTTTGCAGTGCATGAGATCTTCTGGGTTGTCTCGCCTGTTGGTCGGTTGTTTTGTCCCTTTTAGTTCCTCAGATTGAGCAGACTGTGCGTGCGTGCGTGCGTGCGTGTGTGTGTGTGTGTGTGTGTGTGTGTAGAAGGTGTAACATTGTGTGTGTGTCGACCTGCCTGTGTGAGGATGACGAACGTCATTTAACATCTTCCTGTTTCTTTTTGGTCTTCGTCGTCTGTGTGAAACAACAGATCTGCTGGTTCTGTAGCCTTAAAGGCTGCGGCGCCTAAACTCTGGGGTTGCAATACGTAACCAACGTTTTTACTGGAGGATCAAACTACTGGTGTGGTTCAGGCCTTCTTACTTTCATTAATAACAGTAATTTAATCATCTTAAACATCCTTAAAGTCAGACCTGTTTCAGAGTGCTTCACCAACTGAGCTTTAAAACACTAAACCATCGAGTCAGTCTGTGTTTCTTCACAGTTCTGTGAACGGTTGGAGCTGCCTGGTTCATGTCGGAGTAAATCGGAAGCTGCAGCTCTGGCTGCCTTCACACAGCAGCTCTTGATGCTAAATTCAGATTATTTTAAAACGTTTTTTTGTGTGTGTGTGTGTTCATACTGCTGAATGATGCAGCAACATGCACAGAAGAATAACCTTTACATACAGACTCACAGCATCTGGCTTCTTCTGGTGCAGAATTATGATGTTTGTCTATTTTACTGTTATTGCACAACGTTCCTCTGTTACTAAGCAACAAAATGCAGCCGATACTTATTGATTGCGTATGTGAAATTTCCAATAGTGAAGGGATGTCTTGTCTCATGTTTATTGGCACCAAACATACGAGTTGGCGCACTACTGCCACCGAGTGGCTTGGAGTCCAACTGCATGTTTGTTTGTTTTTGTTTGTTTTGTTCAGCCCCGTTCACTGGGAAAAGCCCAGTACTCCCAAAGGAATTGATGTAAAATTTGAATGAAATGCAGACACTTTGTATCTGATTTTGTCCCGTTAGCGTTAAACTAAAGGTTGTAATATTTTATCATTGTTGATCATCATTGCGTTTCATCAGTTGGAGTTTCTTTAGTTTCGTAGATTCTTCATATCTGCATTAGCTTTCTGACTTTATCTCACATCGTTGTGTTTTTGTTTTGGTTACTGAGGTTTGCAGGTTTGACTTTCATTCATTCCTCCATAAGAAGTCGCATTTATTTACAGTCCAGTCATGAAACTCAGCAAACTGATTCCTGCAGAGTCTCAGACGGGGCTGTTTTTGTGATTATTCACTGGGATTCTGACGGTTTGCAGCCAGTTGAAATGTTTTCCAGGTGTAATGAGTAAATACATCCTGGCTTTAAAGCATCGGTTGCAGTAAACCTGAACCTGTTGTGTTCAGGTTTGTGTCGTTTCCAGCCTGTCAGGCTCCAGCTGCAGAGGAATGTTGTTTCTGCTGTTGGTGGCCTGATAAAGCGCCTGTTGGATCAAAAGCCTGACTTGTGCATATCAAAGCTTCCTCTGAGGAGTTGTGCAGCGTCGTGTCTGGCTCTCCTGCGGCTTCCCGTCTCCTGCAGGTTCCTCCCCCCGCGCTGTCCGTGTGATTCACGTCTCTGCATCAGAGCATGCAGCGCGGAGCGGCGTGCAGGGTGTGCGTTTCTGTCCGGGTCAGGCCAGGTGAGCCATCAGCGCTGGCCAGGAAGCTGGAAAATCTGAGCACAGCAGCAGGAAACTCTGGAGACGGAACAGCAAAATAAATCCTTACGTTGTGGTAAAAACAAGCAAGGCTCTGAGTCAGGGGTGTCCAAAGTGTGGCCCGGGGGCCAGTTGAGGTCTTGGACTGAACTTGTGAGCGGTCCAAAGTTCTTTTGGTCCAGTTTGCAGAGTAAATGCCTTAGTACACTTCAAAACTAACTTATAAATAACTTTTTAGTATAAGAGCTTCTTCTAGGTCAACAGTTCATCAATATTAATGAAAAAGTTTTGATTCCACTGGTAGATTATTTCTGATATGAGAAAAATGTCTTTTAATCTGTCAGTAGAGCTGGTACAGACAAAACTGATCCCACCTACAAAGATTATAAGTATAATGTGAGCATAAATATTTTTATGTTTAATGACAGCATTGATATTGGTGATAGCAGTGGTAGCGTTGTTAGCATTGGTAGCGTTGTCAGCATTGGTAGCATTGTTAGCATTGATATCAGTCGTAGCATTGGTAGCGTTGTTGGCGTTAGTAGCACTGTTAGCATTGATATCAGTTGTAGCATTGTTAGCTGTGGTAGCGCTTTTAGCTTTGATATCAGTTGTAGCATTGTTAGCATTGTTAGCTGTGGTAGGGCTTTTAGCATTGATATCAGTCGTAGCATTGTTAGCATTGTTAGCTGTGGTAGCGCTTTTAGCTTTGATATCAGTCGTAGCATTGTTAGCATTGTTAGCTGTGGTAGCTGGTCCCTGTGGGGCTGACTGCACATCCAGAGGATTCTTTCAGAAACAGACTAAGGAGACTGGCAGCCTTCATCCCTGCAGCTCGGCGCCGCTCCACGGCTCTGCTGCTGGCAGCCATGATGCTCATCACTGCCATGGAGCTTCAGCTCATCAGCAGAACCTCTGCAGCTCTGCAGGGAGACGCTGGTCCTCAGGGTTTCATCTGTGGACAGAGCTCAGCTGATTGTTTGGACGTCAGGAGAGTCCATCAGGACATGTTTGGAAATCCGTATGTCAAAAGGCAATCTGCCTAATAAATGTCAAGACGGTTCACTTTATGCGACATTGTTCCTGCTGCGCCTGCGGCGGTTCGTGCCTTATGTAACTGCTTGCCTGCGATCCTTTAAAGAGCACCACAGGAGACCTGTTGCAGCTGCAGACTGGAAACTAATCACATTCTAACCTTCGTGGTCACGTTTTTAGACATCTTCATCTCCACGTCCAACGCTGCCGTTTCCCACAGATGGAGGTTATTTCTGCGTCACACAGATCAGCAGTAGGTCTGAACTCAGAGCTCAGCAGTCTGGCTTTGATCAGGCCTGCTGGGATCGGTGGCCTTTCTGCTCCGCGCTCTCTCAGGGACCTTCACGCCAAACACGATCAGACCGGCCGGACTCGGAGCGCCGCTCCCTCCGTGTCCCTGCGGCGGCGTCTCCGGGCCGAGGCCAGGCGTCTTCCTGAGGTCACATCCTCTGCTTCACTGGATGTTTGGATTCTGAGCGTCCAGATGATGGTCAGAAAGCAGATGGTGGATCCTCTGACGGAAACGTCGCAGCGGGCGTGAACACTTTAGCTCGATGAAACAAACGGTTTCATGTTTGATCCGGGTTGCTCCTCTGAGCAGAAGCTGAAAGGTTCAGTTAGCGGTGTGGATGTTCAGAGATCGGCTGCAGATGTTTTCAGATTCTGCTTCAAGGCGGGGATTCCCCTCCTTCGTTTCTGAAACACTCCAGATGAAGCAGCGAGCTTCAGCTTCAGGTTTCTTTTCCTGAGGAAGGCAGGGAAGAAATCTATAACAGTTCATATCACAACAGACATGTAATCAATATCAATAGAGATATAGATACGTATGATAGAATAGTCAGTAATTTCACTGAACTCCGATCCAGAACTGCAAAGCATTCTGGGTAATGTAGGTAGAGCAGAGGAAAGGCTTTAGCTTTAGCCTTTCCTCTGCTAGGTTGGTGGCTTCTGTTGTCAATAAAAACAACTTTGGTTTTATTTTTGAAACGAGGAGTTGGGCCAAGCGGGCCGGTGGATGGGAGTCCTGATAGATGGACAAGGAAACATCCGAGACCCAAAGTTTTTAGCTGAGGTTACTAAATGTTTCCTTTTTTCCTCCACGCTGAAATTTTTCTGTGATGTTCAGTTTTCCTTTGAGATCGTGGAGTAAAACGGACATAAACGCTTCTGATCTGGTAACCAACAGCAACCAAACAAACATTTGTGGAAAAAATGAACCAAAATGAAACTTTTGTATTTAGTCTTTAATATTTACAAATGAAAACTGAGGAAACGGGATTCACGAAGACATTTCAAAGCAAAACACAGACGACCCAAACCTTTTCTAATGTTTCCAGATAGAAGCAGCAGCTGTGCGGCGGCACGGTTCTGACCCGGGCTGCATGTTCGGTCAAATGTGGCTTGGCGCTGCTGTGAGATGAAGCCGTGATGAGGCTGACGCGTCATGGCGGCTCCTCTGGCGGCCTCCATTATGACCCGGCTCATGTGTTTGCTGACTGGGTTCCAGATATGCTAATCATCGAACACATGGGCCACTTGATCTTCATTCATATGCATGAGAGCTTCGCTCCGGTTCGGCTCATCTTCCTCCCCTGGAGCCGCTCGATGCTCACAGATCGGCTACAATCATCTGTTCATTCAAAAAACCCTGAAAATGGATTTAATTCAGCTGCAACTCAACATAGTGATCAATTATTCTGAAGGTTAATCAATAACAGTAGTCCTTCAGTGAACGGTTGATCGTTTATAGGATCTGCCGATAAAAGGCTCAGCGCTCTGCTGGACTGTACTAATTAGCAGTAGCTAATTAGCATATGTTAGCTAGCTATTTTTTCATTTGTTTTTACTTATTTTGCTTCTTTTACCTTCTGTGAGTAATACTGTAGTTCATCACATTTAGACCCTGAGACGAATATTAATTAGAAAATTTATTTTTATCAAGTTTATCAAGATTTCCACTCAGTTGTTTTTGCTAACTAGCTTGACGATAAGCTAACAAAATGATGTGATATTTAAAGACAAATGTAGCTAAATTGATCAAATTCTGAAAACCAAATCTGAATCTATATATAGAAAATTGTTGTTTCTCTTCATTATAATACTGTGTGACAAATTACAACTAATAGTGAAGGAATAACTATAAAAAATATGAATTAAAAACCGTCTTTGGATTAACCGATTATTCAAAAGATTCTTAAGATTTTCTTACAGAATCTGAACCAGATGAAGTTAAAACTTTTTTAGAGAAGTTCTAAGAAGGTTTTTTTTATCTTAAATGATAAATGTTTGTATTTCTGTACAGTTTTGGGTTAATTTCTGTTCTGAATCTGTTATTCTGTGACTTTTTAGAGTCTGTAGTTAACAATTAATCAACTAAACAAACTGATGTTTGTTTCACTAACCAATTAATCATTATTAATTATCTGAGCCCTGGCATTTATTTAACATTTTCTATCCTTTTAGTGATCTTTTTAAATAGTTTGTCAGACTTTATGAAAGTTTGGTCTATTTTCTGAGTAACGAACCAATTAATTCACTCAGCCATAAAAAGGTTCCTAAACTCAAAGGATGAGCAAATGAATGACTAACTCACTGATTAACTGACCAGTTGCTCCAGTTAAATCTGTAAACTGGCGGCACAGAGATGCTGCAGCAGTGAGAATCTTCTGTCTCCCTGTTGAACACCTGGATCGTGTCGATGTGAGGGAATCTCCCTGCAGTCGTGATAAATGCGGCTCCAGGTCTTGCGGCTCTGAGTGATAAGTGTCTGAATCGTGGCCGTTTATTATCTGCAGGTAGTTTCCATTAGCGTGTAATTCTGGCGATAGCGTAGCCGGCCGGTAACAAAGGGCCGAAAGCATCCATTAATCAGGACTGATGGGGCACGGCCATGCATGTGGAGCCTGAAAATGAATTTTTAATGATCTATCTGAGCGTGATGGATCTCATGTGTTAACGTGTCGCATTAGGCGAGCTGAGGTGAGGCGCCGCTTTGTTCTGAGATATTGAATCTCCAAACATCTCCATCTCCGCTCCCAGCTTACGGCCGGCTGCTCTGCCGCTCTCCGACTCTCCAGACGGTAACCTGATGCTGCAGCGGCCGGCGGTTTGGAGGAAATGGCTGCTGTCGCCCTGTGACCTGCAGAGCTTCTCATCAGGGATGATCTGTTTTCATTTCAAAGCAGAAAAACCACCAGCTGCAGATCTGACACATGCTAGGAATAATCTACGATTCCTTATGAAAATATTCTCATATTCAGCCATTTTCTTTACACTTGGTCACTTTACAACAAATTTCAGTAGATATTATGTTGTAGAAAGATTTTTTTGTATAATTTATTGTAAAAACAAAGTAAACAATGAAAACTTATAGCTGAAAAACATGAGCCGTGTTTCAATGTTTCAATGTTCGTATTTTGAAGTGTTGCTTTAGAAACGGCAAAATTTCTTAACTTTGTTTAGCTTTTCTGTTAAAGCGCTAAAGAGGAGACGGAAATGCTTTTGCTAAATAAGCTCTGATGTCGCGAACGCTGCCATCTGCTGGTGGATCTGTGCCTTACCAGAGGCATGAAGACGAGCAAAGACCAAGCTTCAGTTAGCTTAGCTTAGCTTATAGAATATAAAAAACATGCAGAGTCTCAAACTATGAGTTTGGTGACAAAATGTAAACAACTTCAAGTGGTATTAATGATTGGTGCAGATTTCTTCTTCACGTTGTTTGATCATAATTAAAATAATTTTAACTCAGTTGGCGAAGCACTGTTTCTGAAAAGGTTATCAGTCCTGAGGAATCACTGATTAGTTCACCTGAATTTTACCTGGTAACTTGCATTTAGTGACACTGGCTGCTGTAATTGGACAGCCAGTAATCAGTCTAAATCTTTACCAACATCGTGGTTTTCCTCTTATGTTTATATTGATATTTTTGTTTTAAGCTTGTGAAAATATTTTTGATTTTGTTTATAATAGAGGAAAAAGTTAAAGTTACTTGTTGCATTTTTCTTAGTTTCCAAAAGTTTGATGGAATTAAACCAGATGAACCTGAAAATCTTACATTTTTTGCTGTGTTTGTTACAATTTGTGCGTCTGAACCCTTTTCTGAGCTGTTTTCCTGCCTGATGAACTGTGTTTTAATCTTTCTGGCGGTGTGTGCGTTACTGTCTCCACTAACATGGCCGCCGCGGCGCGAATGGATCTGCATGTTTTGCTCTGAGCTGTCGCTCTGACAGCTGATGTTGCATTTTGGTCTCCCCTCTTTCCTCCTTTTTGATTTAATTTTGTGTTTGTAACAAACTGTGTGTCTGTTGTTTCTTTTTTCATTTGTAACCTGAATGAAATGAAAACGGGGGACAAGCAGGTTCATTCTATGTGCATGTGCTTTCCCTCTAGACTCTGGCTGCCCTAACGAGAAATTCGATAAATCTGCTTCCAAACCATCTTGCACAAGCTTTGCATGTCCACTCTGGTCCTGAGGAAATTAACAAGCGAATAGAGAGTGCCATCGACTTACGGAGTGGCGATAAGTTGAGAAGAGAGCATATCAAGCCTTTCTCACTGATGTTTAAAGACTCCAGCCTGGAAGAGAAGGTAGCTGGGGTTTGAGATAGATCCATGTTTTCTCCTCTCTCTCCCTCCTCACACCTACTTTTGAGATTTCTAAAAACCAAAAAATGACACCAATTGTATTAAATCATGAGTAAGCTAAAGGCACTTCCATTGGGTTTACTGCCTTTATTAGTGTCTCCATTTTTACACGAATCCCTGAAGGCTAATGAAACGAGGACAGCCGTCACATTTTGTAGTTTAAAAATTGGGATTAAAATAAATAAATCTGTCGTCTGAGGTGTGCCATCAGTAATCTTTGTTCTGTTATTGAAAGTGGTCGATTTTTAGTAAAAAAGAACAAATTAAGTATTTCACTAATGACTAAACAAATTCAATCATCTTTTTCTGAACTTTGAGAACCACTAACAAATATTAATCTGTAAAAATGAAATTAAATTGTTTCTTTATTCCAAATAAATCGAAAGAAAAACAAAAAGCTGGAGAAGCTTCTCTTTGAAGGAAGTTATTTCCAAACTAAGATATTTTAGCTTAAATTTAGTTTTGTTTAGGTCAGAATTTGTTAGAATAAAATAATACATTTGCGAGTTTAGTGGCACACTTTGGACTCCATACAGAAAAATTGGTCTGTAAAAATTCACCCCAATAAAATCCAGATTTTCTGAGTTTTCCTTTTTATTTTAGGGTCACCTAAAAATGATGACTCATGTTTTAACTTTAATAATTAGACAAGTTTTGTTTTCTTTACCACAGCATAGTGACCCCCTTCAGTTTACTCATGACCAAACACTCGCCCCATGGAACTATGGGAAATTTTACTGTGGAATAAATTGACCAGCTCAGCTTCATTTTTATATTATTTTTATTTTTTCTCCTGTTTTATCTTTTGATCACTGCATTCAGTAAAAAAAATAAAAAACCATCATCCTTGTCTAAAACAATCTTTATATTCAAATCCTGAACGTTTGAAACTGATTTTTATTAAAAGTGTGATTAATAACCAGTCTGTGGATGGTGATTTAAAAAAATAATACATTTCTGAATATCTTCAGCAATAAGCTACTGGTAATTTGTAGTTATTCTGACTTGAGTAAATTTTTCATTTGTAATTATTAAATTCAGGACATTAATGATTAAAATGCTAATAGATTATAATCAGTTTGTTTATTGTACAGTTTTTAAATAGACAGCTGTTTTATCAGGAAAATCATCAGTATATTGATTATCTAACGTTGTCATTGTGATTCTGTGCTCATAAATCGTTATCATGAAGAATTAAAGTGTAAATAAAAAGTATGAATGCTCTTTTCTTTGCTGAATGCAGTCTCCTTTTGCACATCTTTTTTTATATTTTCCCGTTTTGTTTTTGTTGCTGTTGAGTTCATATTGGCTTCCATACTTGTGTTTTATCACCAACCCCCAAAACGACCTTAATTTAAACACTTTTATTTTGTTTATCTGATTAACTGTAAACCTCAGTAAATGTGCAGTGATTTGGTGTTGGCCTCCCTTCATCCTTCTTTATAATTTATTTATTTATTTTTTCTTTAATTTTGTTTATTTGCCAAAGTTGTGACCGAACGTGAAGCATCCTCTTGCTAATTTCCCAGCACCCTTAAAGAAAGAGACGGAGAGGTTCGGGGCAGCAGGCGTCCCTGGGGTGGAATGGGGCAAATAATCTTAGCCACCCTGTGCTAGCTACCTAGCTTCGCTCAGCAACGGCTAACGGACAGATTTACCTTCCTCATTGTTTACACATTTGTCTGAAGTTTAAAACTGGCATTTTTTGTTTTAGCAGAAAAATTAAGTATATTATTATTTGGCAGTTTTGCAAAGAAATAAGTTTTTTTTTTTAGATTTTCTTTGTTAAAGTTTAGCTGTGGTTAATTAGCTTAGCTAGCGATTTTTAAAAAAATGTTCCTCATAGGTTTTTTTTGGTGCTAATTTTATCTACATTTAGTAAGATTATATTTATCAGTCATCGGCCCTAGTAGCAAAATAAATGCATTATTTTTAGATTTAGTAAATGTATAGATCCATGTAGTTGTTTCTGCTACTAGCTTAAAGAAAAATGTTTGAGTCTTATATACAGAAATAGCCACATTTATCAAATACCGAATACAAAATCTGAATCAACAGAAAATAAATGTTCTGTTCCTGTTTAGTTTATTACTGTTTGACAAAATACAACAAGTAAAGAAGGCAAAACATAAAAGGCACCAAATTAATGTCTTTGCTTTTTTAGCTCTTTAATTTTTAGTTGCTAATTAGAAGGGCAGTAGAAACATGTAATAAACATATTTTTGTGAATCTTGCTTTAGTTTCAGGTTGAGGGTTTATTTTCGCCCAGCACTCTCTGTTGGCGTCTCGGCTAACATCTGAATGCTCACAGCTAGCGTCGTGTTTGTCAGCTTCGCACCTTCCCCAGGACCCCGGCTAACCCACCGGCTCCTGTCTCTCTCTAACGCTTGTGGTCGACCGGGTCGCATGCGTCTGTGGCAGTGCATCCATGCGTTTGGCGCATTTTGACTCGTCCAGTCCTCTCTGTGTGTCTGAAAACCTGTTTCTCCCCTCACCTCCTCTTCCTCCTCCTTTTCTCTTGGTCTTCGTCTCTCTGTCCCTGTGCAGTACTCACAGATGAGGGACGAGGTTTTCAAGTCCAACCTGGTCTGCGCCTTCATCGTGCTCATCTTCATCACAGCTATTCAAAGCCTGCTTCCCTCTGCCAGGTAAGGGACGTCAACAAACCAGCAGTTTCCACAAAAACAAACAAATGACGTCGATAAACCGATAAGACTCAGAAACAACAACACCGTAAAAATCAAACTGGATAATTATCCTACCCTGATAAAAAAAAACTGTCAAATTTATCTTAAAAATTGTAAAATCTGCAACGCCGAATTAGGGACAGTAAATTTCCACCATAAAATCATGGAAATTTATGAGTTTCAAAAGTAAAACATTTTCAACTTTTGGAAGTCAGAAATTTTGACATTTATTGTCGAAAATTTCAGAGATTAACCTAAACAATTTAGCAAATTTTAAACTTTTGAAGCTCAAATTAAGCGTTGGAGTTTTCAATCATGCAAAAAAAAAAAAAGAAAAAAAAATCAGATTTCAGTCTTCAGGTATTTTTCTGTGTCATTTCCAGACAGAGCAGCTCATTTAGCAGCTCAGGACACCTGCAGAAAATGGGTTGAGATTCTGGAACGTGGTTTTATTTCCCCCTTTTTATCTGACCCTCAGAGGATTCTCATGTTCTGACCCTCAGAGGGATTCTCATGTTCTGACCCTCAGGGATTCTCATGTTCTGACCCTCAGGGATTCTCATGTTCTGACCCTCAGAGGGATTCTCATGTTCTGACCCTCAGAGGGATTCTCATGTTCTGACCCTCAGAGGGATTCTCATGTTCTGACCCTCAGAGGGATTCTCATGTTCTGACCCTCAGAGAGATTCTCATGTTCTGAAGTTAAAACTTGTAGGCGTTTCTTCAGGTGTGACCCTCTTAAAGGGTTTGAAATAACCAGTATTTATTTTAGTTACATCTGTTTCCGTGCAGAATGGTGACGATGGTGATCCAGTTCTCCGTCCTCATCGTTCTCCACTCCTGCCTGGTTCTGGTCACGACGGCGGAGGACTACAAGTGTCTGCCTCTGGTTCTGAGGAAGGCTTGCTGCTGGATCAACGAGACGTACGCAGCGCGAAACGTCATCGTCTTCGTCTCCATCCTGATCAACTTCCTCGCTGCGATGATCAACATCGTAAGAGTCACTAAGAAGAAAAGGAAATGTTTATTTCTTCCGCTCTAGCTTTGAGATTTTCCACGTCTGACAAAGATTTTATTTCCACCATCGACTGTTTGCCTGTAAGACACAAATTGTGTCTTTTGATATAAAAGGTTTTCTGGGTTTTCTGCAGTCAAATGTCTGCAGGTTGCAACTTTTCATTCAAACACTGTTATTATAATGAACAAATGATAAAACTCATGTTTAAAGATGGTTACTTTATTCTATTCTTAATAGAAATATCAATCCTAGATTAGCCATTCTATGTCTGTAAATGATATTTAGCTTAATGAGCACAATAATTAACATAAAAACTTTTTTTTTAAACAACATTTTTTAGTGTTTTAATTGAAACATTAATGAATTTTAAATTCATACAGATTTGGCAAAAATTTGACATTTTTAAATAATATGAAAAATTCTGCTGAATTTAGACGTAGTCAAAGTCTCAGAAAGAGAAGGACTGCAGGATTTACAAGTTGCCGTTTGTTTTCTCCTGGATGTTTGACACAAATATTCAGTGATTTCTGTAGCTGAAGGAGGCGGACGGCAGCGGAAACTAAAACGATTTGTTTGGATTTAAACCAGTATGTTTAATAAAAGAGTGTTAGCAACATTCTGGCAACTTATGGAATAAAATCTCAAGTTCTCAATGTGTGAGAACGAGACAAGAACAAGTCCAAAGGTCGGTCAAAAAATTATCCAAAACCAGTCCACAGTTCAACATGCAGCATTAAGATATTATTAGTTTATACATTATGTATCCAAATTAGCTTCATTACTGAAAACTAGATGATGGAAAAGTGCTTCCAGTGTGATTCCTGGTATGTGTTAAATATGCATCAACAGGCATTAGTGGTAGACATTCAACACCTTGATATTAAAAACAAGACTCGCATTGGAAAGTAGAAACACCATCATGACTCAAAAACACACAGACCTGAATTAAGCAGGTAGAGGTGGAAATAAATTTATGGTTGGAAATCAGAACCATCGATCTGTTCTGATCAACGGTTCATCTGCAAGTGAATCAAAAACATTTAGTAAATATCGACCCTAATGAGCAGAATGACTGAGATTTCTCCTCGTTTTCAGCTGATCTGAGTAATTTTGCTCGCTGAAATGATCCGTCCTGTTTGTGTCTCTGCCAGCTGTGGTGCGACTTCGACAAGTCCAACACCTTCAGGAACCAGACGTACCACGAGTCTGCCTCCATCCCGGACATCTGCTTCTACCCAGAGGTACCAACGAGACGAGCTGTCGGTTCTGCGGCCCGGTCCGTCTGTTGCGCTTTCTCACCTCTGCGTCAGCGATGAATTAAACGTGGCGGACAGCCGCCGCGTCCCACAGGGAGGTCCCGCCTGGGACGCGGCGGCGGCGCCATCAGGGCGTCACGTGGAAAACATCCGTCATGTTGTTTTGCCCTCACAGTTTGCAGCTGATTGATGGAGCCAATAAGGAGGCTGGTTTTTACCGCCGCAGGCTCGGCTGAGTCATGTTGTTGCATGTATACATCATAAACTTATTTCCTCCTCAGGCTCCGCAGGTAAGACCTGCTCTGTGCACACACTGCATCTATTTTTAGCTGCAGACAAATAAGAAAATACTGGATATTGGATTTAATATTTCATAAGCAGGCAAAGCAGAAACTTATCAAATAAAGGGCAGTTTAGTAGTTTTGGTTTATTACGGCTCAGCAGGGGGTTGTGCTGTGTGGCCAGAGGAACTGGGGATTCGATCCGGAGCTCATAAAGTTATTTTAGTTTGTGCCCAGAGTTCACATTAATAACAGAAAACTTATGAGACAAACTGGGAGGTTTAGTTTATATGCAGAAAGTTTAAAATGATCTTCAGTCCAATTTTAGGTTCAGGAATCTGAAGACCTAAAAACAAAAAAAAACCTCCAGAGGATTGTGTCTGCATTATAATCCTCACAGCAGTAATCTGGATTATTTGTGTAATGTTGTTTTGACTCCTAGTGGCTGCCTGTGGTATTACAGTTTTCCTGCTAAAACTACAGATTAACTCAAACCTAATGAACTATTATGAACCAATTATTATTAAATGGTTTGTTTTAAGGTGAGAAATGAAGATATTTAAATAAAACCTCTTTATAATTGATCAACTGTACGCTGATAAACTGTAAATATTCTCCAGTCTGTTATATTTGGTCATTAAAAATGTTTTGAAAAATGCTCAGAAATAAAACATTAATTATTAACAGAAACCTTAATTTTTTATATATTTTAAACACAAAAGACCATTCATAAATAATTTATCCACAAATTTCCAGGATGTTAGATAAACTGTTGGTTGTTGGGTTAATAATTAATTGTCTAATTAGTCATGCTGATCTAATTATTAGCTGGTTATTAAAGTATTATTAGCTGTAATAAATGTTAATTGAGGAGGAATAATTTAATTCATAACTAACTAATAACTACTCATAATTACAAGATATTCCTCATTAATAGTTATTAATTATCAGGGTAAACAGTTTATAGTTTGGTAAAGAATAATAATTCTATGTTACATAAATAACCGTTAATTCAGCTCCAGTTTTAGTTTTCCCCTCATCATGTAACTAAAATATGTCATGATTTCATGCATGTTTTAAATTTCATGCATAATGTTTTAAATTTCATGCATGTTTTAAATTTCATGCATAATGTTTTAAAGTTTGTCTCCTACAGTAAATAAAGTCCATGTTTGATTTATATTGTGATTGAAATTATAAACAAATATTCTGTATTTTTCTAGTATTTTTATTCAGAGGAGCAACAAACTTGCTTAATTCTGGTTAATGTTTACTTTGTGATTATGAAGTGATGACCTGATCAGGTGTTTCCTCGTTCGTTTTACTTTATTTATTAACATATGATTAATATTTTATTAGTTTTCTCCTTTGTTCCTGATAATCTCATTAACTGAAACAAAATGATGAAGAAACGTGTAATTATTATGAGTATTTAGCAAATCCAGATTAGTTTTATTTCCTTATTATTTTTACTTAATTATTACATAAATAAATCTGATAATTAGCTGCTTGGAGGATTAAATTATTTATAGTAATTAGTTTAGTCTGTAATTCATCTGAAACCAGCTGTTAGCTCGTTAATATTTACATTAAATCAACTATAAATTGAATGATAATCTGAACTTCACCAGTTTATTTCCTCAGTTTTTGCCCTCAGTGCTGTGACTCTCTGCATCCTGGCTGAATTTGGTCGGATGTTTGCGTTGGCGCCCCCTGCTGTCCCGCCTGCTGGGATCATGGATGTGCATCTAATCGCTGGTTTGTTTGGTTGGCAGTACTTCGTGTTCACGGGCGTCCTGGCCATGGTCACCTGCGCCGTGTTCCTGCGGCTCAACTCGGTGCTGAAGCTGGCCGTGCTGCTGCTGATGATCGCCATCTACTCCCTGCTGACCGAGGCCTTCTACACCTCGCTGTTTGTGCGCTACGACACGGTGCACCACAACACGGAGTGAGTCGTCTGCACAGCGTTTTCTCATCGCATGGCGGCCATGTTGGATGCCTCACCTCATTTGGTTCTGAGTTTACATTTCGTCTTCACATCCACCTGAAAGATCCACATGTCTGCAAATGTACAAAATATGAATCTCTCAGGGTTTTTATTGATCATATTTGATATTTACTGTAATAAAATTAAAGCAGAAATGTGAAAAACCAGCAGAGTTTGAAGTTTCCAGGCTCATGATAACTCAGGAGCTGGATTAAAATCCTGGAGTTGTTTTTACGTGAAAAGTGAAAAACAAAGGCAGCCTGGATTAATGTCCTGTAAAATCTTTACATTTCTGATATTTAAAGGTTTATTTCTACCATTAGGTAGATTTAGTTTCAGTGAAATGAGTCAGATTTCTTGCCAAACAGGAAATTTGAATATAAATATGACATGATTAAAAGTGGACTTTAAGATATCAGAAACCATAAAACCAATTAAATAAAAACCCATTAACAGTTTCCTGATTAGTGTGGCCAGCTCCAGTCCTCATCACCTCGACCCAGAGTCGGGATAGTTTCTGTTAAATGTCCTTTAAATGTGTAAAACGTCTCCAGGCAGAAACATGAAGATGATTTCTGCAGAAATGTTTTCACATCTGAAACAAAAAGCACAGAAGAGGATCATGAATTTAATTTGATTCCTTTTGTTTTCTTATCTGGTCTCCAGGACCAGAGGAGCGTTCTGCTCTCTGTCAGCTTCGGCTGTTTTGTTTTCGCAGATGTTTTCTTGTCATTTGTGTGGCAGCTGAAGCGTGACGTTAAAACCTCCACGGATTCAACAATGCATAAAAACTCAGAGTCTCAGACCTGATTCCTGTTTTCAGCCAGTAAACTGGGTTAAAAACTCTCTATTAGTTTGCGTTTCTGAGCTGATGATCCTCAGAGGGAAACAAACATGTCGTCTCAGGTTTTTTCATAAGATCAGATTCCTCTCCTGTGCGTATCAGTTTATAACTTTACATAAAGTGAGTGGTTTCTCTTCCAAAGTTTCTCTTTGATGGGATTTTGTTGCATGACTTTAATCTTTTAGTAGATTAAACTACAACGTGACATTTTAATGTCTTCTGCCTGATATTTCCTGCAGAGTGTAATGAAATCAGAATAAGCATCTTATTTTCTTCTTCTCCTCCCATCAGAAACTTCCTGGGAACCAAAGAGACGTCTCTGCTGCTGATGGCCATGTTCCTCCTCGCCGTGTTTTACCACGGCCAGCAGGTAAAACCATCACTTCCAAAACACAAACTCTGCTCTTTTTCAGTTCAGTTTGTTTTATGACAGGAATATGAAACAAGTTATCTCAGTTTATTTAATCAAAGTTAACTAAGTACAGCTTATTATTCAGATTAGATTAAAAGGTTTCTTTCTAAGGAAGCCCAGCAGGCTCATTCCTCCTGACGAAGCGACAGGAGACAGTCGGTTGTGTCGAGTCCTTGACTTGACAGAAATCCCTCATATCAAACATGCATGAAGCGACAGTGGAGAGGAAAACCAGGAGGGAACCTGCATCATGTCAGCTGATGGCGTCCTGCAGGAGGAGCCTCAGCCAATCAGAACGCCAGACCAGGTGCATCTGAGAAAACAGAAAGTTAGCAGTTTAATTCACTAAAGAAGTTGTGAGTTGAGCCGATGGCAGCAGAACTCCAGAAACCGATCAGGACGACCTGAACGGTTTCGCTCACCGCGATGGAAATGAAACAGGAAGTCATGTTTACGCTTCTTAAAAAGAGTTTAAGGAACAAAGATTCACTTCATCCAGTGGAACAAAATGAAAGCCTGAAGCGACGCTGAAGCAGTTAAAGACTTGATTCCCTCAGCAGGAGGCCTGAAGAAGTGATTACACTGATGATGCTTTAATGAAGCTGCAGAGCAGAATCGGTCCATCGGGTTCCTGGTGGTTCCTGGTGGTTCTGCTGCTTCGTTTCAGGTCCAGCTTCCAGGTGCCGCCAACCAAATTAAAGTCAGTCGATTCATTTCCCTTTCAGACAAACATCTCCTGCTGCGCTGCAGCTAATTGGAAAGAGGAAAAAGCTTCATCATGCCACAAATTAGCAGATCTACCAGACCATTAAATTAAAAAGCATAAAGTAATCTAACACACTTTTCTCACAATTAAAAGTTGGAACGTTGTATCAGAAAAGATTTATTCCTCCTGGATGTGGCAGTAGAGTTTAACCGCAGGTCTCAGTCTGAGCACATGTAGCGTTATTACATGATTATTACACAATTATTACATAATTATTACATAATTACATGTGATTAGAAAATAACTGAACATTTAGTTTGGTTAGAAATGAAAGAGAAACTGATCAGGTGAATAAATCCACTAATCAATGATGACGGCTAACAGCCAATAAAAACATAGATATTTATTTTATTTGCTATAGAATTACTTCTAATCGTTGAACACAGAAATGTCTGCCATCTAAATCATCACATTTTGTTCAGACGTTGATGTCTTTCTGGTCTGGAGAAATCAGCACATTTTAGCCTCAGGATCATTTCATAACTATGAATAATAGTAAATGTTTCCAGCTTCTTTCCTCTGAGTCGTGCTGCGATTTCTGCGTTTTAGTTTTACTTGAGTAAAACATGTTTTTGTATTTCTACCCTCCGGTTTTTGGTTTTCTGTCTCTGGTTCACTGATCACATTTTCTGAAGCATGTTTTGTTTCCCGGTTTGTAAGTTGAACCGTTTCCCTGAGCAGCAGTTTGTCTGTAAATCGTTCAGGTACAGAATCGTCTTCCTGGATATTTTGGTGTAACCATGACGACGGCGTTTTATCTTCACGCCGTAAACAGAACGATCCGGCTCATTTCGCCGGGCCGATGCGCTCCATGATCCACTCTGCGCTGATGGAGTCCGGCTCCGCGGCCGGGAGGAAACGGTCGTCGCCCCGCTGCTTTCATGCTCTCTCTATGGCAACCTTTGATCATGCAGCGGGGCGGCTCAGCGCCGGCTGGAGGACTGGACCCGTCACGTAATTGAAGGTCTTTTGTGGCCTCATGAAAGTAGAAAGCAGCCGCATTTGAAGCCATACAGCATCGATTTTCTCTGGGTCAATTCGATCACTTGTTTGGGAAGCAGGAGACAATGACAGCTCTCAGCGCCAGGCCTGCGACTCGCCGCTCGGAAACGGCGCCGCATCAGGAGGAGACGCTCTGAGACGGCGCCGCATCAGGAGGAGACGCTCGGAGACGCTGCCTCATCAGGAGGAGATGCTCTGAGACGCTGCCTCATCAGGAGGAGATGCTCTGAGACGGCGCTGCATCAGGAGGAGATGCTCTGAGACGGCGCCGCATCAGGAGGAGCGGAGGAGACGCTCTGAGTCGCCGCCGCATCAGGAGGAGACGCTCTGAGAGCTCTTTGCTCAGCGTCCAGTTGGAGCATCAACCTGTCGGACACATGCAGAGCTACTGTCCTTCAACTCTACATGTTTTCTTCGCAGGACTCTGCAGAGCTCAGCTTAGGGTTAACCTCTGACCTCTAACTAGTGTCTATCACTAAATTACAGCCCAAGATCTAAAATTCATGAATGAACGGTTTTACAGCCAAAAATTCCCTTAAATCCATTCAAACTGAGAAAAATGTCAATTTAGTTACAAATTAACAACAAACTAAACATTTCACTGGGATTAAATCCAGTTGGTTCTAATCTGAGTTCTTTGGAAATGCAGAATTAGACTTTCAGCCAATCAGATTTAAAGTTATTTCAAATAAAAGTAAATCAGTAATAGTGCATCTTATTCTGCATGAAGGATTTTTTCCAAACATCCAAGAGACTCTTATGACTTCATTTGGATTAATGACATTTACAGTCAGTTTCACTGTTGACAGTGTGGAGTGAATTTTATTCTGTTAAATTAACAGGAGCTCTGAGGTCTGCCGCCGCCGCTGTCTGCAGAAGCATCGTTGCTGCTCTGTAATTAGTTTGATGATTTTTATGTTTTTGTTGTTGGAAACGCGCCGTCCTGCTGCTGATTGTGGAAAAGCTGCTCTGCCTCTCAGGGCCGTGTTGAAGGGACACTCGAGTGATTCTGTTTGTGAGGAGATTAAAGCCTTTTCCTTCACAACCAGCTTCACTTACAGGCTCTTAGCTTTGATTTGCTCCTTGAGAAATCTGAGACTTGCTGTTAATGTCTGAGGAGAACGGCTGTTTGCTGATCCTAGTGCAGGTAGAAATGTTTTTAAACTGATCCTCTTTCTGATGGAGGCAAACAAATGGAGAAATGTTGGAGATCCTGCTTGAAGATATTCCCACATCTTCTGGATGTTTCATTCGTTCTGGATTCTGCAGGTAGCTTTTATTTCCAGGCCGATAAAGACCCAATCAGCTAACTGCCACTTTAAAGCATTTATTATTTATTTGCACAGCTGCTCCTGGAGTCTGTGGCTCCGTGTTTGGTCCAACAAATTAACTGGCAGTAAAGATTGTCTCCAACATGTCGTCCTGTTCGCTCACTTGTCCTTCGTCTGAAATGAAGAGACGTTAGTCAGGCGGTGAACGTCTCTGGAGCAGCAGATGGTTGTGACCAGGTGGGAGATGGTTCTGCTGACACCGTCCATCACACCAACCTGTTTATTTGTAACTTTAATAAACCACTGGCTACATTTTACATTAAAAAGCAAAAATCTGGATAGTAAATCAAGGCTTCCTTCTCTGTGAATATCGCTCAACTAATCAGCAAAGTCACAGTTTAGAAATAAAGCGGCCATTTTGGGAAAAGAGTTTTCCTTACTGACATCGTTCCAGCTGAGACGGCCATGAAGGCTGAGCTTCATCAGCCTTTGATTTATAAATAATAATAGTTTTATATAGATTTTAACATGTTAAAGAAGAAGTTAATATTTTTTTTTACATACAGAAGATCGGGCCGGAACCTTTATACTCGCTTGTTTCTGGTACGCCTGTAAAACTGACGCACATTTGATCGTTTCTCTCTGGCTTTAGTTTCTGCTTCCACTGATCTGATTGGACGCTGTAAAAAACTGTTGTTGTGTTGAAGTTGTGCTAACAGGAGCAGCTAGCCTGTCAGTGAAGCTACGCTAACCTAAAATAGCATCTCAGTGCTAAACATGTAGCATCAGCGCAAGCGTGCAGTAACCGTAAGAACAGATTGAAAACAATAATTATCTTTGCTATTGAGCTCAAATAGTCGTTATAGTTAAATGTGATTAACTTGAATTTATGTATTTGTCGATGCTGAAATGTGGAACTTGATTTCCGGTGCAGGTTGCGTCAGCGGTTGGCTTCTCTTTCCAGTGGATGCAGCTTCACTCAGACTGGCTGAACGTTAATTGGACAGGAAACTGGAAGAAGTTTCTCTCCTGATTAGTCACTAATTGATTCCCTGATTAATCAGGCGCCTCAGAAGAAGAGCAGAAATCCTTCCAGGCTTATCGTCCTGCCCTGGAAATCATTTTTCAGCCTCACTGATGACTTTTCTCTTCCCTCCCTTCTGCAGGCGCACACCACTTGTTTGGCTCTAATTCATTCATGTGACTTTGTATTAATTGTTAATTCAGAAAAGCTAATTGAGTTGCCTCTTAAAATACTTCAGCTGCACAGCAGATTGATCGAATAGTCCTGCACTGCAAAGGTGATTAAATATTTTAATTTGCCTGCCTGTTGCTGTGAATTCAATCATCTCATTTATGTAACAGTTTGTCCTGAACTTCACTTCCAATCAGCTTTTTATGGAACAAATTCATCGGCTTTGGCGTCAGGAAGCTCAGGCCAACTTTGTTCTCTAAACTCCAGCAGCTGGAGGTTTATTTTTAACGGTCTGTAAAACATCTGCACACCGAAAAGAAGAAATCACTTTATTTTTCCGACATTAGCCTCGCATGAAGATTCCTTACTAATTAAAAGTTTTAGACTTGGATGAGAAAACAGATGAAATATTCGATGTTGACGCGCAGAAAGCAATCAGCAACGCAACTGTCAGTCTCCAATAGTTGAGAACAAAGTTTACTCAGATAGTTTAAGATGAGTTAGAATATCATTTAATGCTATAACTTCACATAAGTCATTATTTCACCTGGATGATGTGAGTGAAAATATAAAAATGTTGCTTTTTTAATAAGTGAGGACAGTTTTCAGTTTAATTTTAATTACCGTAAAAAATTAAAACAACTCAAATGAAGTTTAAGAACTTAAAAATAATCTTTATCTCATTAAATCAACTTGATATAATTTGATTTCTGACAAAAACAAGATAATAATCTAGTAGGCTTAAGTTAAGCCATGCTCTGTTTTACAGTGTAAAGCTGACCTGGTCTGAGGGGCCAAAGCAAAACCTAAAATAAAATAAAATAAAGCTTTTATTTTATTTTTTATTTCAAACAGATTAATAATTACATCAGTAACATTTTTATTATTTTTTTTCTAAAAACTGTTTTTCTGCTGTTTCTTATTGTCACTGTTTATTTTCCAAATGTAATAAATGTATGAAAGTTCATTCGCTGTAGAAAAAAGCTCTGAAGTTTCTTTAAAGTGACAGTTTTCCATGAGGATTCCTTCATTTTCCAGCCGTTTGTCACGTTGAGGTTTGTGCAGAGCAGTAGCACTCAGGCTGGATCTGTAGCGATTTCTGACCCGGTTTGTGGTTTCAGCTGGAGTACACGGCCCGGCTGGACTTCCTGTGGCGCGTCCAGGCCAAGGAGGAGATCAACGAGATGAAGGAGCTGCGGGAACACAACGAGAACATGCTGAGGAACATCCTGCCCAGCCACGTGGCGCGCCACTTCCTGGAGAAGGACCGCGACAACGAGGTCCGGCACACACCGACACGAACCGACGTAAACTGACATAAACCGACATGAACCGACGTAAACTGACATGAACCGACACGAACGGACACGAACCGACACGAACCGACACAAACAGACACAAACCGACGTAAACTGACACAAACCGACATGAACCGACGTAAACTGACATGAACCGACACGAACGGACACGAACCGACATGAACCGACACGAACGGACACGAACCGACACGAACCGACACAAACAGACACAAACCGACGTGAGGGAGAATATTGAAACATTTATTTATAATAATAATTTTAATAGCAGCACAAACGGAAAATTTTTGCAGTCACTGCTCGAATTTCTGAAAATAAAAGTGGATAGAAAGTCAGAAAAGTAAAAACTAAACGTAGCAACAAAGTCTGTAACAGAGCTTCTTTCATCCTGACTTAACTGGGACTTTAACTGGGACTTTAACTGGAGCTGTGTGTTTGAGAACAAGCAACAAACACTCCGGATCGGTTTGGAGTAAAATAATCCATGACCAAACCACCAAAATCATGTTTATCTGAGACATAAATGCTGTAGAAACGTTTCTGCTGAGCTGCAGGGATTAAAGTTTTATCTCACTTTTCATTGTTACGGATGATTTTATGTAAAATATTCCTTAACTGGGTTTCTTCTTGTTTTTACCAGGGGTTCAGGTAATTATGGGAAGAGCTTTGCGATTCTAATGACCAACAAATCTACAGCTACAATATTTCATTCTGGAACAAAGCTAAAAAAAACATTTGTTAATAGGACAAGTGAGGATAATTAAACTACGGCATCTCGTTTGAATAGTTTCCCTTTAATGAGCTGCCAGGTGAGATGAATGTTGGTGGGAAACGCTCCATCAGCAGAGGGAGAAGCTTCCCTACACCTCCAACCAGGTGATCTGCAGATCCAGTTGCCTGGTTCTGTTGGATGGAAGCCTGTGCAGAGGGCTTTCTGGCAGGTGACTCGTCGTCAGGTGAGTTCAGGTAGCCGACCTCGTCTCCCTCCGCTCCTCGTCATGAAGGAGGGGATTACAGCGTTTTGGCTCCTCATCAGGCGCTGCAGCATCAATCAGGCTGTTTATTGTTCTGGGATTTAGGCTCCGCTGCAGCAGAACGCCATGAAGACGTCTGGAGCCTGATTAAGGACATTTCAGTTTGGCTAACCGCTGATTACGCAGACGTTTCATAGTTACAGGCCGTAGCAACAAGGCAAAGCAGTTTAATCCAAGTCAGATCTGGATTATTATTATTACTCAACTTTCTGACTTATTATTTGGTCCCAAGCAGAAAAACTTCCTGGTAACTTTTGCCGTGTCCTAATCAATCCTTATTAAAGTCTTTCAAAGCTGTTCTTTGGACTTCAGAGATTTTTAAGTTTTTTTGTTGCTGTTGTCATGGAGACGTTTTGCGGAGAGATTGCTATTTATGGTTAGCAATGCTAACTGTCTTTATTACTAACTTAAATTTCTGAACACAGATTAATTTTCCCTCTGCGTGTCATTTTATTTCAAACTAATAAACTCCTGTTTTCACAAACTGCTTTCTAACACACACAGTGTGACGTCACCTCTGCTCCGAAATAGAAACAATGGCAGGTCACAGCAGGAAACCCTAGGAAATATTGTGAAGACTGTTTATATTCCTTAAGAGATATAAAATGACAAAAACATTTCTTGACAGGTTATAGATTTGATCATAAATCTCTGCTGGTCGGATCAATGGAACCATTTATTTTTCAGACAGGATCCAACCCATAAATTATTCCTCTGTGACATCTAGTGTGTGTTGATATGCTGTGATTAGTGGTGAAAACAAGACCGAGTGACATTTTTACCCATGAAACTAAAATTCATAACTTTTATCTCTAAAGTCGGAATAAACAGCAGAGCTTAAAAACGACTGTAAATATTTGGTGTCTGGTTTTCCTCCGCCTCTCCCTCCACCTCTGATGCTTTCCACCAAATATCCGAAGCCCAGAGAGTTAAACGTACTAAAGAGGCTTCAGCGGCAGGACTGAACCCCGACTGAACCTTAAAACGCTGCCTGACGTTCAGCGCAGCAACGCAGCACAAGACCAAGAAATTCAATTAGTTCAACTTTAACCAAGTTTCCCTTCTGAAGTTTGGACGTTTGCTGAGCTCATTAGCTGCACACAAAGCCGCTGAGGAAGCTCCATTCAGGTCAGAGGCCCGTTTTCACAACTGTGTAATTACATTAAGACCTGAGCAGCCTGCGGACAGACGGAGCTTCTCCTGAATTATTAACTTGAAATGTTGAACTGCGGATGGACGTTAATGTTTATCACCCTATTATTACAATACCACCATAATGGCATGATGAATTACTGAATGTGACATTTGGGATGTAAGGATGTGCTGCTTCATGTCTGCAGACCTGCTGCCTGGTACGAGCTAACATTGCCCCCTGGTGGAGGGAAGGATGCACTGCACTGTTTCATTTATTAATCAGTGATTTTGAGGAGGATTTTCTGCTTGATGTGAGATCAGAGCAAATTATTTTATTCATGTGAGGATATAATGAAGCTCATCTGGTTTTTACTGGGTTTTAAAATGATTTACATCTCATTATAACGGATCCACACGGTCATTATTTCTTGAATACAAATGAAAACTAAATGGAAAATGTGTGACCACTGTTGTGTGTTGAAGAACGGCTGGGTGAAAACTTATCAGCAATTACTCTAGTTTGGTAATTGTTGCTGCCCATCAACCTGGGAAGATTTACAGAATTTACCAGGAAATTTACCCGAATCTCACTGAGGTGGAAAAAGATTTAGGGAAGCTGCTGAAGTTCCCAGATGTGCATCTTAAAGGTTAAAACAGGAACAGGAGTGAACAAGTCTGGGTTACTTGAGCAGGTGGAGGATTGGATACAGCAGCACCAATCATGAGGTTGGGTCTGAATGAACCAGTGGATTTCTGCAGACCAACATAAAGAAATTCTTCTGTCATTCTGAACCAGTTTGGAGAAAACAAAACACATCATGGCAACGGTCAAGCACTGTGCCTTGACCTTACAGTAATCCAAACATTTCTGCAGAACTACATGTATAACGCCTCATGATCTGGGCCTCAGCATGTTGAAGACTGTAAGTTTTTACGTTTGAGGCGTTTTGTGCTTTCCTGAAAAACAGTTAATGCTCTGAAGGGGAGACGGAAACAAACGGATAAATTCTGACCTAACAAACTTTTCATCCTGTGGTTGATTGGTGCCTTACCAGAGGCATGAAACTCCGAACTTCCAGTCTGGAGGGAAAAACTCTCAATTTTTCTGAGATGTGTGCTCCATGATAGTCCTTAACCTCTGCTTCCAGTTTACTGCAGCCGTACGTAGCCTCAACATGTGATGAATTCAAGCTTTGTTTATCCTGGTTGATTTTTCTTTTTGTGCCATTTTGAAAGTTCATTACATGCAGACACAGCCATAGTGAAGCCGTGTAAGTCAATAACAGGACAATGATCCTGAACACAAAGTCTAGACCTCAAACTGACTGAAATACTAAGAAAAAATTGTAATACGTTCGTGCATTACTTATATTTGTCTGTTCTCAACCGGTAATCCTTCGGCAGTGGCTGTATTTTCTCTGACGGGGTTAACGTCTCGTCTGCGCCGTGTTTTAACGTCTCGTTGTGTCGGTGTCTCCTCAGGAGCTGTACTCCCAGTCCTACGACTCGGTGGGCGTGATGTTCGCCTCCATCCCCGGCTTCGCCGACTTTTACTCCCAGACTGAGATGAACAACCAGGGAGTCGAGTGTCTGCGGCTGCTCAACGAAATCATCGCTGACTTCGACGAGGTGAGGCGCTGGAAGTTCAAACCATCTGTTAGGCTTAGTGAAACGTTCTGAGACGTAAACACCATCACTCATTCAGGATAAAAAATAAAACATGCATCCTGTTTTAGAAAATACTTCAAAAGCCATTAATCTCTCTGCAGAAATGACTGATTCTGTTTGCAGGTAATCAAAAACTAATTATTGCAGGTGGCAAAGAACCACCACAGGGATGGTAGCGGTTTCTGTGCTCCACTGCTTCCTGCTCTGCATCCACGCTGAAGATGCTAAAGTTTGGCAAAAATCTCAAAACTAGTTTTAGACGTTTAGCCTTTCTCTCCTGAACGGATTGAATTTAAATGTTTACTCCTCAGCAGTTTGTCCAGTGGCTGTTCTGGGTGCAGCTCGGTGTTGGACATCTGTCTCAGTTTACAGGGTCGCTGATGGTTCTGATGGATCTGATGGATCTGATGGTTCTGATGGATCTGATGGTTCTGATGGGTCTGATGGTTCTGATGGTTGATGGATCTGATGGGTCTGATGGTTCTGATGGATCTGATGGTTCTGATGGATCTGATGGTTCTGATGGGTCTGATGGTTGATGGTTCTGATGGGTCTGATGGATCTGATGGATCTGATTGTTCTGATGGATCTGATGATTCTGATGGGTCTGATGGATCTGATGGTTCTGATGGGTCTGATGGTTCTGATGGTTGATGGATCTGATGGGTCTGATGGTTCTGATGGATCTGATGGTTCTGATGGATCTGATGGTTCTGATGGGTCTGATGGTTCTGATGGTTGATGGATCTGATGGGTCTGATGGTTCTGATG
>NW_015112947.1:484087-485564 GCF_001443285.1 Poecilia latipinna | reverse complement strand
TATTATGGGTCTTATGGATCTGATGGTTCTGATGGTTGATGGTTGATGGATCTGATGGTTCTGATGGTTGATGGTTGATGGATCTGATGGGTCTGATGGTTCTGATGGATCTGATGGTTCTGATGGATCTGATGGTTCTGATGGGTCTGATGGTTCTGATGGTTGATGGATCTGATGGGTCTGATGGTTCTGATGGATCTGATGGTTCTGATGGATCTGATGGTTCTGATGGTTGATGGATCTGATGGGGCTGATGGTTTTGATGATTCTGATGGTTGATGGGTCTGATGGGTCTGATGGTTCTGATGGTTGATGGATCTGATGGGTCTGATGGTTCTGATGGATCTGATGGTTCTGATGATTCTGATGGATCTGATGGTTCTGATGATTCTGATGGATCTGATGGTTGATGGTTCTGATGGATCTGATGGTTCTGATGATTCTGATGGGTCTGATGGTTGATGGGTCTGATGGGTCTGATGGATCTGATGGGTCTGATGGATCTGATGGTTCTGATGGATCTGATGGTTCTGATGGGTCTGATGGTTGATGGTTCTGATGGATCTGATGGTTCTGATGGATCTGATGATTCTGATGGGTCTGATGGATCTGATGGTTCTGATNGTTCTGATGGGTCTGATGGATCTGATGAGTCTGATGGTTCTGATGGTTGATGGATCTGATGGGTCTGATGGATCTGATGGTTCTGATGGTTGATGGTTCTGATGGATCTGATGGTTCTGATGGTTGATGGATCTGATGGGTCTGATGGTTCTGATGATTCTGATGGTTGATGGGTCTGATGGGTCTGATGGTTCTGATGGTTGATGGATCTGATGGGTCTGATGGTTCTGATGGATCTGATGGTTCTGATGGATCTGATGGTTCTGATGGGTCTGATGGATCTGATGGGTCTGATGGTTCTGATGGTTGATGGATCTGATGGGTCTGATGGTTCTGATGGATCTGATGGTTCTGATGGATCTGATGGTTCTGATGGGTCTGATGTATCTGATGGTTGATGGTTCTGATGGTTCTGATGATTCTGATGGATCTGATGGTTCTGATGCTTCTGATGGGTCTGATGGTTCTGATGGATCTGATGGTTCTGATGATTCTGATGGTTCTGATGATTCTGATGGATCTGATGGTTCTGATGGTTCTGATGATTCTGATGGTTCTGATGGATCTGATGGTTCTGATGGATCTGATGGTTCTGATGGGTCTGATGGGTCTGATGGTTCTGATGGATCTGATGGATCTGATGGGTCTGATGGTTCTGATGGATCTGATGGTTCTGATGGATCTGATGGTTCTGATGGGTCTGATGGATCTGATGGGTCTGATGGGTCTGATGGATCTGATGGATCTGATGGTTCTGATGGATCTGATGATTCTGATGGGTCTGATGGATCTGATGGTTCTGATGGATCTGATGGTTCTGATGGATCTGATGATTCTGATGGGTCTGATGGAT
>NW_015112947.1:465827-480421 GCF_001443285.1 Poecilia latipinna | reverse complement strand
GGGTCTGATGGTTCTGATGGTTGATGGATCTGATGGGTCTGATGGTTCTGATGGATCTGATGGTTCTGATGGATCTGATGGTTCTGATGGTTCTGATGGATCTGATGGTTCTGATGGTTGATGGATCTGATGGGTCTGATGGTTCTGATGGATCTGCTTCAGTGCTGCTTCAGTCGGTCATGTTTAAGAAACGGTTCAGGCAGCAGGCAGAACTTTGGTTTTGTTCGGGTCAGCCGTAGACGAGACCAGCTGCTCGGTCTGACGTGTTTCTGTGCATCAGATTGTTTTGAAGCTCAGTGAACGTTGTTTTTGTTGCAGCTGCTGGGTGAAGACCGTTTCCAGGACATCGAGAAGATCAAGACGATCGGCAGCACCTACATGGCCGTCTCTGGTCTGTCGCCTGAGAAACAGGTGAAGGTCTGCAGGAAGCATCCGGACGCGGCAGCCGTTCGGATTGGCTGCCTGTGGTTTGGTCTGGTGACATGCTTTAGTTATTCACAGGGCGCTGAAATTATTTCTCCTCATTCTGGTTTAAACATGTCCAACAGATAAATGTTTTAGTCAGTTAAAGTCACCTGTCATGCTGTTTCTCCAACATAAAACTGAATCTTATTTTAGAAACGTTAAGGTTAGGAAGTGAGAGTGAAAAATCGCCTTCTGGAGGATTTTTAACTTTTTTGGAACAACAAGCTGGAGTTTCATGCTGTAACTTATGACTTTACATGTTTTTATTAGGTTAGTTCTGAGTTTTTACCAGAACATACAAGGTGCTTTAGTGTGGGATCACTTATTAAGAATTGGACATTATTATTTATATCTGTTTTATTCATGTAATTGATCATTTCTGACACGTTCAAAATAATCAAAATCCCCACAAACTAAATTTCAATCCAACTATAATCAATTTATCAGGTTTGTTGGAGATTACATAAAACATAAACATGTTATATACACGATTACTGAAATTATTAATGTTTTTCTTTAATATGAGGTCAATTTAAGGTGGTTCTGACGTTCAAACTTTAAATTCCTGCTTTGGTTCTTCTCTGGCCCGGTTCGTCAGGCCGATCCGTGAAGCTTCCAGGCGTCTTCAGGTTATTTCAGCCGTTTTCTCTGATTCCTCCACAGCAATGTGAAGATAAATGGGGTCACCTGTGTGCGCTGGCCGACTTCGCCATCGCCCTGAACGAGAGCATCCAGGAGATCAACAAGCACTCGTTCAACAACTTCGAGCTGCGGATCGGTGAGCGCGTTCGCTCAGTCTGAAGATCTGCTTCTGTTACACTTGGTTAAGTTATTACCTGCTTGATTTGACTGATCCTTCTGTTTTCAGAGAAAATTAAAAAATGATAAACTTCCAATCAGAGAAGCCAGAAATTATCAATGGAACCTGAATTAACTTTTCTATTTATGACAGATTATTTAGATTACTTTAAAATTCTCATTCTTGCTGGATTCAGTACATGTAGTTTTGTAATCTACATGTTGAACTTCTATGCTTTATATCGGAAACACTGATAATTACCATCCATAACCTAATATGGATTAATGAATCTAAAGTTGATTGATCTTATCGATTAATTAAAAGGTCATTTTAAAAAGAAATCTGAGTTTTCTTTCAAGAGGAGCATCTTTCCATGATACTGAATAACATAAAGTCTTTCCCCTTTATATATTCATAATATACTGAATAATACTTCAGTATATTATTATTCATCATATAGTGAATTTAAAAAATGTAACATTATTGTATGTTAGCTAAATACTGACTGAATAATGTCAGTTTTTTTCACATCGTTAAACTTCGTAGCACATCAGTAACTTTTGGTCGAGGAGTTAAAGTTTCTGCAGCTGAATAAAAGCTTACGGTGAAGCTGAGAAGCTTGTTAAATGTTTATATTTCAAATCAGAACCGCATAAAATGCACTTAGCTTCTCACAGCGGACTCTGTTCGGACCGTTTATCTTCTCCTCTCTGGAATATCTCCGCCATCTTTGTTTCTGGCTCCGCTACAGGATGACCAGCGGCGCCCTCTGCTGGATGGCGGGACAAACTACAACTCTAAAGCGGACAATATTAGTTAATCGATTGAAACACATTTTAATCTAATAAACCGCTAAAAGACAATTAAGTTGATTAATTGTTTGCATCTCTATACCTAATGTAGCTTTATCTGATATCTGTAACATGGATTTACTCTAAATTGAAGGAGTCTGTTCAGCAGTGTTTCATGTTAGTATTTCTAACATGCAGGGTAAACTTTAAGAAAACTGGAAAATATCCCTTTAAAATTTAAATTAATTGACTATTTGCTGTAATAACTTGTAGATGAGTTTCCATAGCGTTTGCTTCCACAGCTGAAGAAATGAAACGTGTTAATTATTTAAAACCAGATTCCACAGTGAGTTGTTTCTCTCCCAGGAATGGCTCACGGCTCGGTGGTGGCGGGTGTGATCGGCGCCAAGAAACCGCAGTACGACATCTGGGGGAAGACGGTGAACCTGGCCAGCCGGATGGACAGCACCGGCGTGAGCGGCAAGATCCAGGTTCCCGAGGAAACCTTCCTCATCCTGAAGGAGCGAGGCTTCGCCTTCGAGTACCGCGGCGAGATCTACGTCAAGGGCATCAGCGAGCAAGAGGGCAAAATCCGAACTCACTTCCTGCTGGGCCGGGTGCAGCCCAACCCGCTCATCCTGCAGCCGCGCAAAATCACGGGCCAGTACTCTCTGGCGGCCGTGGTGCTGGGCCTGGTGCAGTCGCTCAACCGGCAGAAGCAGAAGCAGATTCTCAACGAGAACAACAACTCGGGCATCATGAAAGGCCACCACCACTACAACCGCAGGACGTTGTTGGCGCCCGGCGGGGCCGAGGTGGGCGGCGGCCATCATGCCGAAGCTCCGGATAAGACGGATCTGTCCTGAGGCGCCCGGCAGAGTTTTGGCTCCACGCTGATTCCTTACAGGCAGAACTGCTCCGAAGGCACAAACCCCGTCTGTGGTTGAGCTAAACCTTGGTGGGCGAAGCGTCCGACCATCGGTCTGAAACTCTGACCGATACTTGGAAACAATAAGGCGCTAATTGTACATTAAACTTTGGCTGATTTAGGGCTTTTCAGGGTCATGGGGAGAAAAAACGTTTCCATCAGAGTCAAATGGATTTGATCAGGTGGTGCTGATCAAATCCATTCATTTAATGATCATCAGGAGCAGAAATGCATCTAGAAAAACAACAACTGGCAGTTTGTTGATCTGGAGCTGTGAGTTAATGTTATGCCAGGTTGTTGATGCCCGTCAGTCTGGGAAGAGTTGTGAAGTCTGAACTCTGAGTCTATCGTTCTTCAGAGCAGTCAGAGGGTAAAGCAGCAACATATAACAGGTTTGATCGTACAGTTCATCCAGCAGCAGACAACATTCAGACGTCAGACGGGAAATTTCAGAAAACGTGAGTTCAGAGTAAACAAACATAGATTATGGATCATATTTAGCAGAGAATAATAAAACCTCTCTGTCGTCCTCCGGACGTTTTGGTGCGTCATGGCAGGTATTTTATCTTCTGTGTTTCTGACCTGCCACATTCAGCAGGCTGTGAACTCGTTTGACCTCTGGGAACGATATCGGGCCCTGACGCGCCAACGTGTTGAATATCACCGACTTTAGATCAGAGCGAACCAGATCACTCTGAACACACGGCAGGATTATCGCTTACATAAGAAAAACTTCTGAAGGGGAAATTATGATAAACATTCGGTGAACTAAGTATGAGTTAGTTAGTTCTAACTCAGACAAAAGTCTAAAAATATTTAGACTTTTGTCCTAAAGTGGCAACATTTGGTAAAGCACATCATCATTTCACCACAATCGCCTCATACCTACCGTCCAGCAGGTGGAGCTGCTGATGACTGGGACCTGGTGGCCTGGTCAGCCATTAAATGAACTTTGACCTCCTCTATGTACCAATGTATCAGTAGAATTAAACGTGAGGTCGGTTTGACCCAAACCGGGTCATCAACAGGGAAATGATCCGAACCCGCCCGACTATTCACAGCAGGATCGCTAAAAAAGAAAAGACTCGATGTGTCGTAACGGCCTAGTCAAAGTCCACAACCTTACAAGACAAATGTGTGCATGAGCTGCAGCTATTGGAGCCAGACAGTTAAAGTCCTCTGAAGGTTTTCGCTGCTGAAATCGGTTCTGAATCAGAGCTTTACTTGGTTTTTGTTACAATAAACTGTTTGAAACTTTTTTCTCCTCATGACTTTATTTAATGTTTTCAGTAAAAATGAATGTAAACTCATGTTTAGTTCTGGTTTATTAAAGTATTTCTGATACAAAGGGCGGTTTGGACATCCAGGAGAAGAGACTTTTATTTTGAAGTTTTTATCATGAATGTCTGAAACTGAACGTTCCTCCGGTGTTCACGTTCTCTACAAGCTCCGCCCACTTCGGTTTAATCCAGCCAATGAGGTTTGATCTTCGTCCTGAGCGGCTCTGCTTTCTGTGAATGTTTGTAGAACTGAAACTCAACTTTAGAGGAGGAGATGGTGACTGGGAGGACTGGGAGGACTGGACGTCCTCCAGACTGATTATCCGGGACTTTCCCCAACGTTCCTGCTGTCCGTTCCCATTTTTATCTCACCTGCGTCGGACCCGTTCACACCTGACCCCTGCCCTTTGACCTTTGCCCGGTGTCGATGTTTCTTTTTTGTATTTCTTTTATATATGGAACACAATAAAAAGGGGTCTAATTTTTTATAGAAGCGACACGTCTGCTTGTTTTAATTCTTCAGTTCTTTCATTCAGACTCTAGTAGACAGAGAAAATAAACTTTAATCTGAAGGAAATAAGGTGAGAAAAACTAAGAGTTCCCATATTTTATTTATTTATTTTACAAAAATAAAAGTTTTACAAGCAACAAAGTTTTAAAGACTGTATAATCAGTGTTTAGATCATTAAAAAGCTTTAATTATTCCTGTAGTGCTATAATTATTACTTCTTATTTTGGTTTTAAACATGTCCAATGGTTTAAAACCAATCGTTTTAATGTCACCTGTCAAGCTGTTTCTCCAACATAAAACTTTTATTTTAGAAACTTGAGTTCCAAAAAGTAAACAGGAAGTTTGAAAGAGAAAATTTTAGTTTTTTGAAGCAACAAGTTAGAACGTTTTATGTTTTTACTCTGGACAGATCGAATAAACTTTATTAACTTTTAGAGGTGATTCTGTCCAGGTTTGGATTTCTCCTGCTCCCTGAAGAAAATCGCCGGGTTAAGAAACATTTCAGCAGCTTTCTGTGTGCCATAAAAGATGCGCTGCTAAAACTTTTCAATGTTTGGTAATCAGATGCGGGTTGTAGTTTGTACATCCATCCACTAGGTGGCAGCAGATATCCAGTCAGACTAACGCATCGCCTGGTTTCCAGAAAAGGTTCATTTTGCTGGAGAGTCTGAGGCTTTAAGCTATTATTTCACCGTGTTTACACGAATAATGGTTTGAAAACAGATAGAAAGTGATTCTATTTTATTTTGTTTTTACAAATCAGTGGTTTTTACTTCCTTTTCTTGAGACTGATGCTCCAAACAGAAACATCAGTGAGGAGTAAATCAGGAAATCAAAGCAGCCGTCTGAGTGTCGGGTGACGGCGGCAGAGACAAACACAAAGCCGGCTCTTCCAGGAGGAATTGATTCTTCCTCTCTTTCCTCCCCTCTGTATGGATTTTCTGTTAGACAAGAAGGAGGAGGAGGAAACAGCATGAAGGCAGATGTGGAGGATGGGGTTGCCATGGTGACGCCGGCCTGTTGAGCCTGCAGTGTTTGTGTCTTTATTACTGGCTTTATAAATGCTGGAAAAACGCTGTTGGATCTGTGCAGCAGCATCAGAACCTGACGCCGAGCGGCACCAACAACCGACCAAGGATCCGGCAGGGATCCGGCAGGGATCTGGGATCTGGGATCTGTCCAGAGCTTCCCTAAAAGAAGCACAAAGACGCTGAATGCAGCTGGAAAATGGACGAGGATAAAAAATGTTGCATGAGAGAGCTGAATATATCAAAAAATAAAAAATAAAAATAACGAGACGAGTCAAAACAAACATAAAAAAATCAGAATCAGGCAACAACTCATAAAGATCCTGCAGTCAGAGATTCAGAAAACACATCAAAAAACATAAAACTGAAAGGAAACTATGTGGCAATATACATTTTCAATCAGTTTTCAGTCTCTACATTTTTTATTTTGTGGTCTTTCTAAGCAATCTTTACATTTTATTGTGTTTTTCATCTTATTTTCTGTGTAAACTTCAGAAATAAACAGTAGATATGAAAAAGCTCTCACCCAGAAAACGTCAGCGACGGACGCTGCGACTCCAAACAAAGTTCTTATTCTGCTTTATAAACATTCAAACTGCTACAGGCATTAAAACCTGGAGAAAAACAATCCAAAATGGATGAAAAAGTGAACATGGAGTAAAAAGCTAATGTTGGATAAACTATTTTAGACTTAAACCATCAGTTGAACTTTAAAAAGCGACTGTCTCTCATCTTGGATGATCAGAAATGTTTTGTCCACTCTGCAGTCTGACGTTCCCACAGTCAGTGGAAAATCTCTGCTGTGGATCCTCCACCTCGGATGCTTTGCAGAGTGGAAATCGCCTGCAGTAAATCCTCCCAGCCGTTGTTCTCTGTTTGACAAATTACCTCCTGCTGGCTGCTGTGAAGAGCAAAGAGTTCACCTCAAACATCCTCCGATCAGCGGACCTGCAGGTATTCTGCCCGGTTCCTGGAAAACATCAGACCTCTCGGTTGGGCTTCATTTTCTTTTAAAAAAAAAAAAAAAAAAAAAAACTCTTGGTGCCAATGGAGCAGCCATTACATTTGCTGTCAGGCCCCATCTGTCTTTCACACAACAGATTTTTTTATTAGCTGTTTTCAGTTTGGCTGCAGCGACTTCCCAGATCTTCTTCATTTGAGTTTAACTGAGATCCACAGCAAAAATATCTCTAAATGTCAGAAAGCAGATCTTAGAATAGAAAATGATTTAATGAGAAAGAAAAACTGTTTTGGAGCAGATTTCACTGTGAGCAGGAAATTACAGTGAGAGGATGGAGTTAGTGAAGAATCTCCACATTTCAAAGACTGAATTTTACCCATTTGTAAGTATAAATTCAGATTTTGAGGCACAAATGGAACAAAGTTATCAAGGATGAATATTTACGATGTCAAGCTCGATGGCTAGAGGCAGTAAACTGTGGTGTTCAACACATGTTTGATCAATTGTCCTGTCCTTCATTAGAAGAAAACTAAAACATGAAGTTACTTTAGAAATGCTTTAGTAATAGATTGAACACTTAGAAGGCAATGAACTGATGACGTTGTAAAGTTTGTGGGTTTAGGTGGAGAAAAAACTGTCTGAATCTGCCATGCAGGTTCTTTCAAACTGCGTTTTATTCTGTTTTCCCTCCTGATTGTCCGGTAGACTCGGATCGATTCGGGATCAAAACTGCAGCATTTGTTCTCTTTCTCACTGCCCTGAGTCAGAACAACCAATTGGAAAAACCTGTTCCCCTCCTGGCCTGTAGGGGCGCTGCGCCAAGAATCACTGAAGGAAACGACACAAAAACCTCTGAAGACACTGAGAGCAACTTCCTTCTTCACCAAACGGAACCAAAATAAAGGCGTCAGATTTTAGCTGTTGGAGGATTTATCTTGTCTTTGGTAAAAGACCTTTCTCCCGCTAACCCGAGACTTGCGTGTTTGTTTTGGCTGTATTTACCCAGAATGCCCCGCGCTGTAATCCACTTCCTGCTTTAGGAGCGGTTTCGGTCTGCTATACATTCAGACTTTCTTAGTATGAATTTACACTAACTGTGTAGGAAACATGTCCGTTTATTTCTGTATTTACTCGGCTTCCGTAGTTCTGAATACTTTTTAGTTGACTGGAACGTTTTGTCGTAAATAAGAAACGGCGTATCTGAGTGGATTACAAGCTAGCATTAGTGCTATCAATTCAGCAAACTTGTGTTTATCAAAGATATACCTTGATGAAATTAGGCCAAAAAATCCCAAGATTTAATCTTTTTTCCGTTTATCTCTTTGTTTTAGGTTGTTAAGCGAACTGAAAGGTTCATCTCTGATCGGTTCCCCCTCCGTCACCTGTGCAGGTAAAACATTAACAAAGTGATCTTAGCTTTCCTACAAATCATCCAACATAGTTTAAGGTATGGACTGCAGATTAAATTACAAAATGAGACTAAAAATGCCAGAAGCTATAAAATATTTTTCTGTTTGATAAATTTCACCAAAGTTTAAATAATGACGAATATTTACTTTGCAGTAACGAATCACAAGTTTCTAGAAGCATCTTCAGACTAAACAACCTTTTGATGCTTCAGGGTTAAAGCAAACGCATTTCGTTTGATAAACCTTGTAAAACCAAGACAAATTAATGTCTTTTTAAACTTTTAAAAGATCAGCACAGATTTGACTTTAAATGGAAAAACAGAATTTATAAGTAACCACAAATATATTTATTGACTAATTCTGCAGGGTTTTGGGTTGAGAATTAAGTCACAAATCTCTGTATCGCCTTTAAAAATGTAAAAAAAAAAGTTTTTAATTCCAGTGAATCTGAAATTTCCTTCCACGCTGAGGCAACAGAGCGGATCTAATTCAGTCTGACGGATGTAAAACCAGAAGAGGGAATGCAGTGAAAGTTGGTTCAGGACCGCCATCATGACAGGAAGCTAATTAACAGCAGCAGGGGGCCAAATCTTTACCTCTGGCGCTCATTCGTTATGCAAAACGTTCACTTCTAAGACAGAAAAAAGTGGTTTGTTTACTTTGAAGCTGCATTTTTACTTCAGCAGTGCGCTTTACATCGCTGTGGGTTTTCCCAGAGATCAATGCCATTTCTGCTTTTCTTCAAAGTTAGCAGCAAATCTAATTTTATCTTCGGGTATAGCTGGCGTTTATCTGAGGAAGCACAAAGATTATGCGCTTCCTGAACTCGGTTTGCGTGTTTTTCAGAGTGACCTGCATTATTTACCTCCACAGGTCGGATTCAGGATCCACCTGCCTGGAGCTGAGCAAGTGAGGATGGTTGATTTATTTAGCACCTTTCTCAGACTGCAAAGAGCTTCATAATTCAAATACAGTTGAAGGAACATTTAATATAATAATGTCCATAGCAGACCAGATAGAAGTAGCTGTGTTTCTATTATTAATGACAGATATCCTGCTGATGTCAAAAACAATTTAACAGTTGTAATGTTTCCATTAGATAAAAATCACAATTAAGATCACATGTGAATACAGTTTGTTCACATGATAAGTCGTTAAACATCATCCTCTACCACTTCCTGTCATCCTCTTTGTCGTTTCCACCTGTAATAACATTCGGTGGTTGATCATGAAGTTTCCATTACAGTTTTTCTAAACACACTAATTTCAATGCCACCAAAATCCAACTTATCCAATCTCCAAAACTTTTTGTCAAAAAACACTTTTTCTAAGTTGCTGTGTTTCCATTAAGTGAATTTATTTTCATAATTCCAGTTTGTGGATTTACATGGCCAATGGAAACGCAGACACTGAGACTAAATGTTTGTTTACAAAAGAATAATTTAAGTTACTTTTTAAAATCATTAGGATCCAACGACCACAAGTAGATTGGACTTTACTCCTCAGTCCACCAGCTTGGCAGGATTTGTCTCTGAATGTCAAAATTAAAATTTAGTGGGATATTCTACAGAGTGAAGAGGTTTTAAGACGAGGTTACGGTCGGCTCTGGCTCCAGAAGAAGATCTTCAGAAGCTGTTTGGTTTGTTTTTCTGGAGACTTCATGAAAAATAACTCCCAGATTTTCTCTGTCTAATATGTCAGGAATATTACTAAGCAATAGTAAGGAAACATGTAAACTTTGGAGTTTCAATAAATGATCTAAAAATGTCTCCCATTGTTCTGACCTTTAACAAGAAAACATTTTTATTTTTTAATTGAGTGTGTGTATCCGTCTGGTTCCAGCCGTATTTAAACACACGTTGCATGAAGGTCCTGTGGTGTTTATTGTTGGACGAAGGACACGTTGTCTCTGTCCTCTGCTGGAGGACGTCCCCTCACCCGCTGAGCTGCTGCCGTTCCCGCCTCGTTCCAGGAAAAGGTCAGCGGTGCTTTTAAATGAACTTTACGTTGTTAACTCAGCTCCTCTCGTCACGTCTGTCGGCCGCCGCCGCCGCCGGCTGTTTCTGCTTGTTTCTGATGCTGCGGGTCGGCTCCGAAACGCACAAACCTCCAGCCGCCGCCGGCGCCACAGCTGAGCTCATGTTGTCTTCTGCTGCCCGGATCACAGCCAAGGAGAAACCGAGTCACTGCTACAGCAGCAGCCGCTGACCGGTCCCGTCCAGAGCCGGGCATGCTGGGAAATGATCAGAGAAACTCAAAACAATCAGATCAGAGCCGCTCCTCTGCATCAGCTGGTCAGACTCCAACCAAACATGAAGTAGACGTCACCATGGCAACCGTCTCCTTCCCGCCGGTGATGCCGCTGAGTCGACCACAACGGGTCGACCGCCATCTGGGCCGGCAGGGCGAGGACACACTGACACACACACAGAGAAGCACACACCTAAAAACACACACCTGCACACTGAGAGGAGCAGCATAAAATCTGACAGACACATCAGAGCCACAGGAACAGCAGAATATTTCCACCAAAGATTAACCCCAACCCCAGATGTCAAACTTTAGTCCACATTTAAATGAAATTCATTTAGAAGTGTGCTAAATGTTTTCAAAGCTAGCTAACATGCTAAATTAGCAGAGCTAAACTAATTTAGCACCAGAGCTAATTGGTGCTAAATCTGCTATTAGCATATTAGCTGTTGAAGCCTTCAGATTAAGAACATGTTGCTGAGATGATGAAGTTTGTTTTAGAGCCTGATGACCTGAAGAAACGAAGGATTATAAAAGTTAAAATCTGGAAGCTTCACTGTCCGTCCGTATCTGTGAGCATCATTAGCCTCGTCTGGTTCTGGTTCTGGTTCTGGGACAAGAATACTAAAGTGGTTTTCTTTTTGTTTTTCTTATCAGAATCATAGTGAATGGTTGGTGGATTTAACTCTTTAATGACATTTTTACACATGGTTTTGGTTTTTTGTACATATTTTTGTGTTTAGTTTTGTTTCTAGTTGTTCAGGGACACAGAAGGTGGTGTGTGTGTGTGTGTGTGTGTGTGTGTGTGTGTGTGTGTGTGTTTTGGTCCTGTGTGTGTGTGTGTTTTGGTCCTGTGTGTGTGTGTGTGTGTGTGTGTGTGTCGTGGACACAGACTCTACCATCCCTTAACTCCCCCCTGAAGGCTGGGCGCCCTACATTCAGCCATCAAGCTCTCTGTTACATAAAGCCAGTGCTGCCACACACGCTGTTGCTAGGCAACAAGCCCCGGAGCCCCATCATGGAGTCTCGCTGGGCCGCGGCGGTACCTGAAAGTCTTCAAATGGGTCAGCGAGGACAAAAGAAACGAGACAAACCGCAGAGGAAGGAGAGAAAAGCAACCCGAAGTGAAGAGTCTCTGGAGCCGGTCTGACAATGAGGCGGCGACACCGGAGGTCCGAACGGCGGCGGCAACAGAACCAGGCAGAGCCGGGATATTAAAGAGACTCAAAACATTCAAATGCAGCTTCACTGCAGCAAAACGAGATGCAAACAGTCAATGATGAGCTTCTGCTTCATAAACCTTTCAGATTAAAATCCAGCAGTTCAGATTGCAAAACGATTTACTGACTTAACAGACAATTTCTGTTAAAATAAATACATTTAAAGAGCCCAGAGTGGCTGAGTGTGCAGGTTCTGAACAGAGCGGACTCATTCATGATTTAATTGAATTTTGCATAAAGTTCTGAATTAAATGACTTCATGTTTTGCTGACAAAATGAGAAAAAGGATGAAGTCCAGATAAGTGCAGAGAGAGGAAGAGCATCTGGAGTTCACATCAATATTTAGCATTAGATGCCAAAACTAATTATTCTGGATATGAGAGACTCAACAGGAAGTCCTGCAGTGAGATCAGGCTTCATCTTCCTGCTACCTGACATGTTTGCAGATGTTTCTCTGTTCTGGCACATCGCATACAAATGAGCAAACATGTATGACGAGACAAATGGAAAGAAGCATCAAAGTTTGATTAGCGCCCTGTTCCGATTATGACGTTTCACAAAAGCAGTGAAATAAAGACCAACATGACTGAGGCAGGATGTAATCCTGTATGAATATGAGTGTCAACTATATATGGCAAGACATAAATAAAATAATAAGCAGCCGAATATGGCAAGACGGAAGTAGCAACAATGAAACCAAAACCTGATCAGAACACTGAGGACAGTTAGCATGCTAGCATGTTAGCATGTTCTGAAAAGTCATGTAACATTTTAGAAATGTCTGGAACTCGTTACTAGTCGTTACCTGTTACCTGAAACGCAGCACAAATTGGAAGTAAAGTTTGTTTTTTGTCGTTTCTGTTACTTATTGGTTGAAACTCACTAGAAGTGACAAGTTCAAAGTTTGTACTTGTTTGAGATAAATTTATGTTTTATATCAAAACTCATTCTAACAGAAAGAGCCTCAGAAATCTGGATGTTATGGACGGACGGTCCAGGCTTTAGTCTAACGTCCCAGATTAACTCTGACATTTTAAAATGAGCTAATTCAGATTAATAACTGGTTTTCTGAATGGATTAAGATGCTCAGTTTGGCTCCAGGCTGCTGTTCCTCTGAATGTTTTTGGACTTTAAGGCAGAAACCAGATGGAGGCTGAGCTTCAGTTTAATCAGTTTGTGTGAGCAGAACATCACCTCTGGAAGAGTCTGACTTATTCTCTGTGATGCAGCAGCAGCAACTCTTCTCTTTTGACTATTTTTACTTTCTTTGTTCCGTCGTTTCTTTGATCGGAAGTTTTTCTCCTCCAACTTGCAGGGAGACAAAAACAGCAGCATCCTCGCTAATTTTACACTAAAAATAAATTCCTCTTAAGATTTTCTGACAGCAGCCTCTCGTCCCGGAGGTCGAGCTGGAAAGCTGAAAATAGTTTTGCTGTTTTCCGTGTCGCCTGAGCCGTCTTAAACGTCTTTAGCAGCCGCGGTGGGGGACGAGCGCCGACCGTCCCAGGAGACGAAGTCGAGGGAGACTCGGCGAATCTGGGACAGTCGATGGCGTTCTGGTTGACTGATGACAGCAATCTGCAGCAATCTGCAGCAATCACCAAGCTTCACCATCGAAACTGAAACTGGGAGAGTTGGTGAGTAAAAAAAGGATTTTATGATAAAACATAATTCAGCAGAGTTCTGTTTGATGAGAACCAACAGTATTAAAAACTAATAAAGTACCAAAAACATGTTTGAGTCCCACTAGTAGATTTATAATATTTATTAGTTAATGCAAAGAATAAAATGAGCTCTTTTTAACGAGTTAAAGCCATTTCAGCCTCTTAGTGATCTAGACTCATTAGAGCTCTAAGTATTTACTTATTGACTAGTTTTATTATCACACAAGTCAACAGACCTGGAACTGGTTGACTGGTTGGAACCAGTTTGTTCCATGTTGTTGATCACTGGTTCCTTTAAATCATAACCGTACATGTAAAGCTGCATTCATTAAGGTATTTAATGGATCTGCCTGATTGGCTGTAGAAAATATACAAATGAATTGATTATTGAAAGTCTGTGGAAACAAAAGACGAATAAACCTGACAGACCTCTGAAGGTTAAAATCCTGGATCAGGTGTAAATGCAGAGAAATGATCTCCAGTCTCTGGATCAGAGTCACATTCATACTGCTGATCCTGCAGTCTGAACTTTTTACCTCCAAGACATCTGTTATGTGTTTCTTCTGTTTGTGGAACTAAATCCTATCTGATAGTTTTTAAAGTGTCCAAACGATCATGTTGCATTTTATCTTTCGTGTCACTGATGTGAGACGTGCGTCATAATCTGGACGTAAACGAAAAGCATACGGCGGCGGCCATCTTAACACGCTGCTGGGTGACGCTTACGTTCTTCTTCTGCATATGCAGGTCGCTTTGGGAAACCGTTCACACTGAAATCTGATTACAGTCGCATTTAATTATTAGAATGATCAACGTAAAATAATCAGATTTCAGCGAAAAGTGGTGACTGAGGGGAGAGCGCTGCTGTGAGCCGCAAAGGTTTCCTGACTTCTCAGACCAGAATCTTTATCTCATTAAATATGCATTTAGTGCCAGAAATAATCAGCATTCAATGTTTTTCATTTTCTGTCTTTTGTCTCAGCAAATCAAATAATCCATAAGAATCACATGTTTACCTTCAGACTCTGGTTTTTAAGCTCATAAGTTGTTTTATTCTTCACACATATAAATGATTTCAGTTGATTTTACAGGATGAACTGGTTTAAGTCTGTGTGTGCACATGTGTGTGTGTGCACAGGTGGAGGTGTGTGTGTGTGTGCGTGCACAGGTGGATGTGTGTGTGTTTGTGTTTGTGTGTGTGTGTGCGCACAGGTGGAGGTGTGTGTGTGTGTGCGTGCACAGGTGGATGTGTGTGTGTTTGTGTTTGTGTGTGTGTGTGCGCACAGGT
>NW_015112947.1:456191-461621 GCF_001443285.1 Poecilia latipinna | reverse complement strand
GTGTGTGCGTGTGTGTGTGTGTGCTCAGCTGTCAGCTCCATGACGACACAAGCAGCTGCTATTATTAGCTTAACTTTGATCCAGCTTTGTTCACTAATAAAACTCTCTTCACCTTCGTGCTTCGAGTTTTCAGCTCCTGACAAGCTGAGCAAAAAAAAGATCAAACACGTCTTCTTCTTCTTCTTCTTCTTCTTCTCCTCCTCCTCCTCCTCCGCCATCGTTCCCGTCAGCGTGCCTCAGACTCAGAAACGCCGCTGTAGTTTCTTAGCAACCACTAGACTCATGAAAAAATAATGAAGCAGAGTGAGAAGGTGCTGTAATCTGTGTGCTTCCTGCAGCGAGACTCACTGAAAATAACTGTGATTTATTGGACTCTGAGGGGTCAGAGGTCGAGCCTCAGCCGTTCCCACAGCATCCAGCGAGCGTCCGACGCTGTGGCAGCGATCAGACGACTGGAACCGACAGCATGAAGTTGCTTCTGACTCATTTTAGCAAAGAAGAGCATCGGAGAAATGACTGGAGTTATTAAGTCCAGATTTCCCAGAAGTCGCCGTTTTAAGAGACAGATGAGCTAAAAATACTGGGAAATGGAGCAAACAGCCTGAAACGAGCTAAAAATACAACCGAAGAAAAGAAACCAGCAAGAGCTGTGCTCAGTTTTCACCTAAACAAAGAGAAACACAGTCTCACAAATACCGCTGTGAATCAGGGCATTGCAGGAAAAAAGCCGTACATTTTTAGATAAATCCTAGAAATTTTCTAGCAAACATTTTTGAGATTTCTGAGTTTCAAAAATTAAAAATGTTCAACTTTGGAAAATCAGAAATTTCCATGTTTTTTCTAGACATTTTCAGAGTTTAAGCTCAATATTTTGGAGTTTTTTTTCTTGCACATTTTTGACTCCAAAATTTTCTCTTTTTTTTTCTAGATTAATTTTTAAAAATTCTGTGTGTGAAGCTGGTGGCAGCATGATGCTGTGGGGAAGCCGATCAAATGGAAAAAATCTGGAAGAAACAGAAAAAGATTTTAGACTGAAGCAGAGGTTCACCTCGCCTTTTGAGTTGAGTGGCCTAGTCAAAGTCACACTTAAATGTATCCAATCTGATTTATTTGAGCTATTTCACAAATATATTATTTCTAAACATTTTAAAAGCATGTGTAATTTTCTTTATTTCCCAACAGGGCATGACTGGTCTGTCACATGAAAGCCCGACAGAACACTCTGAAGTTTCACTGTGAATGTTTCAAACACAAGTCAGAAAGTTGTGAAGGAGGAAGAACTCGGATCATTCCAGGAACAGATTGACTCTGAGGTTCTGCATCAGATATAAAACCGTTTTTCCCACGGCTGATGGAGAATTTTACCTCTTTAAAGTCAAATCTCCTGTTTGATTCGAACAGTTTGCAAAAAAAACCCCGAGAAATGAGCCGAGATGGAGAGCGGTATAGTCCAAGTCAGGATGAGACAACGATGCAGTGAGTGTCCAGATGTGGATTGACACGGCAGACATGGCGCCCTGAGGAGGGACAAGCTGCAGAGGGGTGAAAGGTCAGGATGATGGAGTCAAACATCTTCCTGCTCGGTAGGTGAGGTTTGAATCAAGGGATGAATACAAATACACACCACACTTTTCAGATTGATATAAAGAAAAAATGTTTTTAAAAATAAGACATTATTTGTTTTGTCAGATAAAATCCGTTAATATGCTGGTGTTTATGAAAATGTCAAACTCCCAGAAAAACAACTGAATTGTGTTTCTGTGAATTTTAATGTTTCAAATTGAAGAGTTTAGTTTTAATTCTGAATTTTAGTGTGTAATTTAAAGCTCTTGGATCAACCTGTTTCTGTTTTAATTGCACTGTAAAAACTGACTGCTGTCTGTTTCCTCAGCGTTGAGTCGCATCGTTTGCTGGAACAATTTTTAACTGCATTTGAGGAGAAATCGGAAACAATAAAGCAGAAAAAGAGATTATCCGGATGTTTCCTCTGTGTTTGTGGAAGCCGTAAAGTCGGCATATGTTTGCTTTTAAACGCAGATTTAGAGTTTCAGAGCCGACTCAGTGATCAGTGAAGAGCTTTAAACCGTCCAGCTGCTCCTGCCGGCAGAAGCTGCTCATTATGGACGAATTAAACGAGCCGCAGCGAGCTGTAATCACCGTGTGTGTGTGTGTGTGTGTGTGTGTGTGTGTGTGTGTGTGTGTGTGTGTGTGAAATGGGCGCTCTGCAGTAGATGCTCTGGCTCCTGTTGCTAGGCGAACGCTGGCATCAGAGCGGCCTCAGCAGCCAATGGCGTTGGAGGAGCAGAACTCCTGACCAATCAGGTGCTGCGCTGAGGTTCAGGGTCCAGCTGATTTCTCAATGGGGTTCTGAAGAGCCGGACATCAAAGCAGGTATCTGCAGTTATTTTCACACACACACACACACACACACACACGCACACACACACACACACGCACACCTCCACACACACACGCGCACCCTGGTGCTGCTTTGACTGGGCCGTTGTTGGCTGAAATGATCTGTAATTCTGTATTTTTCATCTTTTCTTTCTTCCTTCTATTTTGTCACTTTTCGGCTCATCTCTAAATGTTTGTGAAAGAGTTAAAAGATTTTAAAAAATCATTAAATCTGGTTTTATTGTGTGAGGCAGTTTTTACTTCATGGCAGTAATTATTGCTGTATTTATTAATGAAATCAGGGATTCAGTTAAAAACACGCAGGAGGATCTCACTGCGAAAACGAGTTGAAGAATTTATGTTTGCTTGGATTCAATTAATATTAAATTATTTACTATTTCTGTTCTCATTGTTAATAACATAAAGGAAAAGCACTGAACATTGTCAGACATTAAATAAAATAGGTCAGTACTGACATTAATGTAAATATTTTATTCCAGTAAAGTCAGTGAACTAATGCAAACTCCTTTCTTTATTATAGTTTATTGGGTTTTAAACGTGTTCATCATTCTAGTTTTGCATTTTATTAGTAAAACTTTTTCTGGAAAATGATTTTCCAACCAGAAACAGATTTCAGATTCCTCCAACAGTCACAAAAACTAAAAACCTAAAAAACATGAAAATGTTGCAACTGGAGCTGAAATTCAAACTGACTTGTGACGAATTATATTTCCTTCCTAATACATGCTGAACTTTGTTTGATTTATTGAAGTTATTGGTGTTTCTAAGCAGCTTCAACCAGGAAACGTTTGAATTTCTGACATTTGGATCATTTTAAATGTCAAACTTTAACGTCCACTTCAATCATCACAATGTTTGCAGATTTCTGTGGGTTTAAACATCAGATTTATGTTTAATATTCAGATGTTTTGATATTTCTCCTGTTTCTGACTGCTCCGTCTCCCTCCTCGTGTTTTTACGTCTGTTTTTTTCCGCCTGAGTGTTTCCAGCTATTGTCCTCGTTCCTTCAGCTGAACCTGCTTTAAATATTCACAACATTATGTAAGATTACGCAAGAACAGAGGGAGTGAGGGGGGATCATGGGAAGTGATGAATATTTCACACTCGCTCCACGAAGAGGCTGGAAATAAAAACCCTGTGATTGTTCACTTCTGTAAGTCGGTTTGCTTTCTGCTCTCCCAGCGGACTGTAGCGGACGCTCACTGTAAAAATCACTTTTCACACCGTCATAAAATAACGCATGATGCTAAAATTTAGCTCATAAAATCAGTGGCATGAAGACAACATTCAGATCATTTTCTGGAGAGAAAGACGTTTCAAAGTGAAAGATAATGAGAGGAAACGACTGTTTTAATTTAACACATAAAACTCAGTTTTTATAATTTTATAAGTAAATGGGATTTATTTAGCAGATATTAATTTGTTGAACATTTGTCCATGTCTTTGCACTAAATTATTTCTTGTAACTCGTCTAAATAAATCCCGTTTTATTGCTGGTTTTTAAGTGCAGCTCTGAGGAACTGATGGTCGGCCATCTTGGATCTCTTCATGTCCTCCAGAATGAATCTGTTCGTTTCCACGGCGACTGCCTTCAGCTGATCGTTCAGTGTAACATGGAGAAGATCCAGCATGAAAACAAATCTCATTTCAAACAGTAAAATGTCAGAGAAAAAAATTAAATAATTAAGAAGTAAACAAAAAAAACATATTTCATATCCAAAAGGAAGAAGATGAATCTTGTCTCATCCAAATTTTTCCCATATTAAACACATTTACACATTTAATGTTTACTCCACATCATAATTTCTACTCTTTTTAAATTATATCTGTACAATTAATTTATTATTATTCAGTTACGCCACTTTATGATTCACGTCATTCTGCCAGAGATTTTAAATATTATGACGGCATGAAGAGATTTATTGGTTTATTTTTATTTTAAACTTTCTGAAGGTGAACCTGATCCTGTTTATCTGATTTTATGTATAATTTGTTGATTCAATCACCAGAAACTCTTAAAGGAAACCAAACGTTTGTTCATCTGGAGTTTCATCTGCTGAAATATTTACTGAAAATAAACTCAGATGTGTCAGAAGTTTATGTCAGGAAAACCAAAAGGTTTGACCCAGTCAAGCCGTTTTAAAGACCGTAAACTCTGGTGCTTTTCAAGTTTCAAAAAAATGTTCTCACCAAGTTTCCCGGATTTTAAAAAATATAAATAATTTTGATAATTCTAACTAAACTAAAACAGGAAATGTGATTTAACTTCAAATGATGAGAAAAACGTCTTTTGTGTCTTTTTATTCAGTGTATGTAAACATTTGGTTGCAACTGTATGAAACAAAAATCTAAAACTTGTGTTAAAAACCGAGTGCAGCAGCAGAAGTGGGAGAGCCTCGCTGGTAGGAAGCGTCCTCTGGTCTCTGCAGAGTGATGCTCTGTCCTGGAACGTCTCTGACAGCGCTCAGGGTCTGGAGACAAAGATCCAGAAATGAGAGATGCTTGACTCCGTCTCCTGACCCTCTGCCGGGTCTGCATGCTGCTGATAAGCGGCCATGCTTCTGTGCTTTCATGCTTCGAATCGTATCAAAAGCACATCCTGGTGTGTGATCGGGTTTTTTAATCACTGCAGAGCTAAATTCAGATAATCACTTTGGCATTCTGTGTCTCTTTCCAGTGGATGTGACAGAAATGAGTCCTGTGTAATTACAGCCTGTCTTCCTCTTTTATCTGAAATGTTCACACTCACATCGACTGACGGAGGGAAATTTGTAACAACACTCAGCAGAGACAAAAGCTTTCTCTTCTCCATTGTGCTCCACTGTAAGCCAGCTTTATTCTGACGGTTATCAGGCAGACGTGTGTGTGTGTGTGTGTGTGTGTGTGTGTGTGTGTGTGTGTGTGTGTGTGTAAATATATATATATATATATATATATATATATATATATATATATATATATATATATATATATATATATGTGTATCTCTCCTCTCAGTAAATAGAACTCCCT
>NW_015112947.1:442714-453071 GCF_001443285.1 Poecilia latipinna | reverse complement strand
ATATATATATATATATATATATATATATATATATATATAGACGTGTTTCACTGCTGGCTGGAACCAGAACCCGTCCTGAATCTTTTTTTCTGGTTTTAATAAATAAAACTGGAACCAAACTTCATCCTCCGGTCTTTGGTTCTACCAGCTGGACTAACGGACCTGTACCAGCTCCACATGTTGAGACACGGAAACATAAACAGGTGTGAAAAAGAGTTTTATGGAAGCCCATTACTGCCAGGAAAGGAAAAATAACAGCTGAAACCAGAAGTCATAAATTTGATTTTAAAAGTAGCAAATATGAGATTCAAAGTAATAATTACAAGATTGAAAGTCAATTATGATACACAAACTCAAATGATAAAATAGTCATAATGTCAACTTTAATAATCATAGTTATGAGATACAAAGTCACAATTTCAACTTCCAGCATCACATATATGAGATAAAGTTGAATTATGAGATATAGTCATAATTTAGAGATAATGGAGGAGATAATGTTCTCAGATAAACAGCATGACTTCCGATCTCAATCGTAAAAAAGGCAGTAAAAAATCTTAATTATGACTTTAAAGCTCATAATTATGACTTCCTGTTGAGCTTTTGTTTTTCCTTCATGGTGGAAATGAGCTTCCATATGTTTTCCCTTTACTGATTTCCTTTTTTTTTAACTTGTTTTTCACATTTTTTCAACACTGAAATGTGAGAAACATTAAAAGTATTAAACAGGAATCAGGAAGCAAACATTTTTTCTCTCCTCTGTAAGTATCTAAAGTCCTGATCCGTGTTTACGCTGCTGGTTTTATTTGAAGGAGAACTGGATGGTTTTCACCCAGTTCCTGTTTCTGTGTTTGCTTCCTCTCTTATCTGACCTTTTTCTGCCTCTGGCTCAAAATGTGAGAGCATTTAATGATTGATAAACGGCGTTTGGCTGAAATAAATCAGTCGGTGCGATGAGGTTCATGATTAACAGCAGCAGGGAGGCTGAGCAGATAAAGCCATCAGTCATCATCGTTTGGCCAAGCTCCAGACTTTTCCTCATTCCTCTGCTCACATCAATATTTTCCTTTCTTTTATAGCCGGTAAAATTATAACCCAGCCAAGGCGGCGGGAACGTTCAGAGACAGTCTAATAATATTTTATCTGAATGATCCAAGTCGACCGAACGAACCGAGACTCTGAGTCAGAGCACAGAGCCGACCCATCAGGAAGTAAAAACTGGCTTTTGTTTCTCTTAAAAGAAGCAAAAATCATTATCGAATGTTAATAATTCACTCTGATTTTTATGCATGTTTTGCCTCGTATCCACAAAAAAAAAAGAAGGATTTTATCAGGATTTTATGTGATAAACCAACACAGAACAGGTGCAAAACTGTGAAAAAATAAACATTTTTACAAATATCAAAATCTGAAAAGTGTGGTTTGCTTTTGTAATTATTCCCTGAGTGCATTCAGTCATAAACAGAACCGTTTCCACCTGATTGTAATTTCATCTCATTATAATTAACAATAAAAAGGAAGTGAGTTCTGTCATAAATTATGATTAGAAACATGCAGTGCTGTAAAAAAGTAATTTTTCCCATAATCTTTTAAAAAGAGAAGAAATCCACAAAAAGAGGGAGAAATATTCACTCCAGTAGCTTTAGTCAGATTGACAGACATCTGAATACAGACCAGATCAACCATCACATAAAACAATCAGTTCCAATGAAACATTTTCATTTTCTCCCTCAGGAATCTGGCCTTGCAGCAATCCCTCCTCCATGATGAGCAGACAGTCGATTTATTGGTGACTCAACCAACAAAACTTTGGTTTAGTCCCACAGATCACCAGGAACCTTAAAGTTGTTGCATTGTTGAGTAAAATCAAACGGACTGAAGAAAAACCAGAATGTAAATTCATGAGGTTTAGGACCCGTCATGTCGGCCATCTTTGATCCGTTCCTCTGGCATGTCTCTGTTCTGGTTGATGTCAGTTTGTGCGTCAGAACAGGAAACCGACACCAGCTGGTTTCCATGGATCATAAAGGTACTCAAACTGAAATTACAAACATAAATTCATGTAATACTAATGTTTTCTGATTAAATGTGTTTGTTAGGATTTTTGGCTGCATCAAATGGAAACACTTCGAATCACATGGTCTACAGCCGGACGTTACTACTGGCAGAAATGACGAAGAAGACAGGAAGTGGTAGGATGACATTAGCGCTGCAGGTTTTTGTTACTTACTGTGTGAACAAACTTCCACATGTGGGATTTTAATAATTATGTTTCTTACTTAATGGAAACATGGCAATTATGAAGTTGTGTTTTTTCAACATTAGCAAAATCTCAGTTGTCCCATCAAACTCTGGGGTTTCTGAGTTTAATTTATGCCAGAGAAAAATGTACGATTTATTCTCTGGGTCTTTAACTTTGAAAGTCCAGAGTTTTACCTGTATTTATAAGCTTCGCTGGTCTGCAGGCATCCAGATAGTTAACACGTCGTTTGGCAGAAAGTGAACGATCCGACTGGCTGTGACTGACATGGGGAGGGAGCAGCTTGCAGGGATTTGATCCAGCCAGAGAGTCTCTGCTGGATTTCTAGTTCAAGTCTTTAACTGTCTGGAAAATTCAGCTAATATCTGTGAAGTGTTTTTGTGTTGGCAGTCGCGTCGCTGCTGCAGTGAGCAGGTTTTAAACTTTCAGGCTCATTGGCTTGTAGATCAAACACATCAACCCTGGAGCTTTTTATTTATTTTCCAAAGAACAGAAAGTAATTCACCTTTATGTCCAAAGCAAATGTTACTTTGCTGGCTGGGACTGCTTTCTGTCACATGTGGGATTCCTCAGGGTTCTGCCCTCGGGTCACTTTGACTTGGCATCTACTTGTTGTTCCTACTTCAAATTTTAAAGCAACTTTTACTTCTGTGTCACCAAACGAATGCAGAAACTTCGCTGGCTGATACTTTATGTAACATTTAAACGTTTTTTGTTCTGCTTTTCTTGTTTTCCGTAAAATGACCTCAGTGCTTTCTTAGCAGACATTGTCTTCACATGTAGAATGAATGAATTGTATATTAACAGTCATCAGACCTGTGCACAGCAAACGCCCAGGTTCTTCTTCTTCTGGTTCCCTATTGAAAAAAATTCACTTGCACAAGATCTTTAAGTCAATTTCTGACATTTTATTACTGTTGCACCATTTATACAAGTACATATAATTTTAACGCATCAATTTCCATATCATTTTTTTTGTCTGTTTGCTTGAATGAACATGTAGAAATAGCTGCGGTGAGACATGGAATGAAAATATCGATCGTAGTTGGCATGGATGCAGACTGAGAAATTATCAATACTCATTTGTTTTTCTATTTTTATTTTTTTCCACTTGACCAAAAAGACAGGACTACAGGTTCACCCAACCACAGACATGCAATTTACTGAGTCAAGAGAGGAAGAAAAGAAACATAATCAAGTGACACACAACCGTCCTCGGATGTTTGTTTCTGCTACGGTTCAACGAGTGCTGGAAGGAAGACGCCGTGTGTCGGTGGATGAGACGGACGGTGAGGTGACGACACTGAGACCTGCATTTATGCACAGGAGGGAACAGGAAGGCCTGGAGGTCGGAGTTTAGGTTGCTGGTATTCAGTATTTTACTCTCCAACAATGCAAAGACATTGGTTTTAGAGCCTGGGTGAAACTGGTGGAAACCGGGTCACAAGCAGAATCTGAACCCATTACGTCGCAAAGACAGGAGAATAACTACTTCATAAACTTTATTTCCTTTTTTTGTTTAATTCAACATTAATCAAAGTTACAACATGGATTCCTGCTTGCCACTAAACTTTCTACTTTTCCAGTGTCCTCCAGAGCTACAGATGCTAACAAACATGCTAACAAAAAGGATTAATCAACTCAGAGTCTTTTCCCAAACAAAGTACCTCTGGTGGAAACGGCTCCAGGTTTTATCCCGTTTTAGGTTTGGTGACGAAGGAGGAGCAATAATTTCAGATCTTAACTTTATTTGGCACTTTAAATCTCATTCAGAAATAGCTGGACGTGTTTTCAAATTTAAGTTTAAAGAAGTTCTACTTATATTTTGTAAATTGTGAGCAGTGAGTTATGAAATCATTTCCAATAATTAGTATGTGAGTTGTTGGCCCCCTGACGTTTAGCTTACATATGAATGATTTTCCATGTTTGCTGATTCCAGATGTTTGCTGGTGTTGCTGCTTTATATGCAGCTGTTTCTGTGTTTGGAGTTTGTTACAGGATGGACTGAAAAGTCAGAACTTCTGCTGAAAACAGAAAATGTTTCTTCAAGAGTGAAACATTTGACTAGATTTAATTCTAAAGAATAATTGGTAACAATCAAGTCTCAGAGGCAGGATATCTTGGGTGTCAAATTTGACAAATATATCAAGATATGAAGCCAAAGCAAAGTTAACCTGGATGAATTTTCTACCATTTTAAGTCGTTTCTTTTCTAAATACCAGAATGTCAAGGTGAAGGAAACTACATCAACGCTCAGATGAACGTTTTGATAAAATGGTTTCATTTTCTGTTGAGGAATGTTTAAAGAGGTTAACCTAAATACTGAAGTATTTAATGTGAAACCTAACAGTGAAGAGCTGTTGCAGTTTTAAAACTGAGGATCTTAGATCAGGAGGAAAAGCCTCTCAGGATGTTTGAGTGCCAGTTTAGTCTGCCGTCTTTAGAAAGACACAACTGGACATGTCCTTCCCAAAGCGTCTTCCCGGCTCCGTAAACATCACCGTTTCAGCCTGACAAGAAGTTCAGACAATCTCTCAGATTGTTTGGCCTGGCTGCTGGATATGTCACTATCTGTTGGATTAAAAGACCAGAGAATCGCTTGAAGCTTCACTGGAACATTTTAAAGGTATTCTTGGCAAGGCTTTGCAAATTTTTTAAGTATTACAAATGCTAAAAAACCACTTAGTTTTCTTACAATATAGCTAAGGGTTTCAGTACAAAATGTAGAAGTTTATGTGAAAAAATCCTACAATTATTTGCAAAGCCAGCGATTTTCAACCTTTCAAATTCCCCAGAAAGCTTCAGCATTCTCAGTCAAAACTGTTACAGCTCCGCCGCCCGGGAAACGGGACGTTCTGGGTCAAAGGCTGGACAGATGTAATGCAGATCCAGCTGGTGAAATGACCTTTGACCTCTCACTCCTCTGCAGCGCAGGCTGCAGGTGAGAGCATGAATGCAGGCAATTTGGAGGTTATGAGTGGATGAAGGATGAAGGTGACGTTGCAAAGGCGCACGGCCGACACAGACTCGTATCAAAGTTCAAATACTACAGCAGAAAAAATAGATTAAAACATAACAATAATAATAGCAATAATCATACGCATTGGTGGGAAACGTCTCCAGTCCTCCTCATTCAACAAATCATCATTATCATCATTACAATTATTATTATTATTGTTATCATAATATGGGCGGGCTAGTAATTTCATTTTCTTTTTAAATCTTTGTCATCGTTGAGTTAGGTCATTTGTTTCTTCGTTTTGGAAAACAAGCTGTCCATTAATCTTGAACTGCTACGGTTTGATCCTTGCTTGGCGCCTCCGTGGCCGGACCGTCGGCGGCTGGTGTTGAACTAGGCGCAGCGGCGCCATCTTTGGTCGCCGCGGGAGCCGCTGCCTCTGTGGGCTTAGGGTCAGGTGAGGTCGCCGGGGCCGCCTCGGCTTTGGCCGCCGGTGCAGCGGGGGCCTCAGTCTTTTTGGCGTCGGCCTCCCCTTTGCTCTCGGCTGCAGCGCCGGGCGCCGCGGCCTTCGTCTCCGGCTCCTTGGCGGCGGGAGCCGCCTCTTTGGCCGCGGCCGGTTTGTCGTCAGCCTTGGCAGCGTCGGCGCTTTTCGGTGCCTCTGCTTTGGGCTCGGCGTTGGCGGCAGGTTTTTCCGACTCCTTGGCGGCGGGAGCAGCGTTCTTCTCCTCGTCCTTCGGCGCTGCGGCGTCCGCCGCCGGCGTCTCCTTGGCCGCCGTGTCGTTCGCTACCTCCTTAGCATCGCCGGCCTCAGGGGCCTCGTCCTTCTTGTCCTTCGGTGCTTCGCTCTCCTCGGCCGAGGCGCCTTCTGCTTTGGCGTCTTTGTCTTTGGACTTGTCGTCGTTTACATTGTATCCCTTCTTCTTTTTGCTGAGCTTGCCTCCCATTTTAACTCTCTGGCCTCTAAAACAGAAGGAGAAAAAAAGTAAACTTAGTATTCTAATGTAAATGGTTGTTATCCAAGCCTTTACAAAATTATTTACAACCATTTATGGCTTTGGGGATTTAAATGACAAACCAAAACAAAAATAATCCGTAGGTGTAAAGTGGAGGGAAACTGGTGACTTTTCTCTGCAGGTACAAATGCAGGTTGTTTTTTTTTTGTCCACCACTTTTCTGCATCTACAGATTAAAAGTTCGGCCAATTCTTGTTTGCTAAATATCTCAATATGCAATAAGCATATTGTTTAGCTCAGAGGTTCCCAAACTGTGGGGCGCGCCCCCTATGGGGGGTGCCGTGTCATTGCAGGGGGGGCGCGGGAAGCCGTCTGGATAAAAAAACCCAAAAAAAACATGAACACTGTATGCGCTGGGTTTTTACCTTAGAATGGCCAACTCTCTGTTATTCCTATGTCAATTTGATACAGTAGAGGCTTCCTCCCTTCCCATCTCTGTGTCCTCTGTCACTTTTATCAGCAGTTAAAACTGTTTAATCCGTTGTTAACATGTTGTAACTATTTTTCGGAGCCGCCTTTAAACGCAACATGAGCGCTACGGCGCTGGGTTTCCACCTGTGAAGGAGACCTGCTGCTGCTGGGCGGAGCTACGTAGGTTTGTGTTAGAATCACGGCAGCAAACCAGCAAAACGCAAATAACTTTTCAGTTTTTCCCTCCAAACTAACCGACTGAGTTGAGTAAAGCTGTTGGATGCAGGTAATGTTAGCTAAAAGATGACTAGCTAATATCAATACAGCACCTGTAGCTTAACAAGTAGCTTGTAGGCTACCGATGTTGGTGTCTATTTTCAGCTACGTACATTCATTTTGTCCCCAAAAAAGTCACACGCGTCGTTTCAACCAGACAGCCATTTGTAATCCATAGGGGGGGCAGAAAATGTTTGGGAACCACTGGTTTAGCTCAAGATGTCATTTGATTTGTGTAACCACTTGGTTCTTTTACAACCCAGTTTTACTTGAACAGAAGATAAAACAAAGCTGCAAGTATTCATACAGACACTGGAAACACTGGATATGTGAGAGCAACGCGTCAGGCAACATGTTGCATCGTATAGTAACGTAGCTTCATGCTAACGCTGTGGATGTTTAGACTTTCCTGCACCACTCTGTGTGTGTCTCTAATTAAACTCATCTCGGCCCAATCCTTCATGTGCGTGTGTCTGTTTTCCATCAGCGATTGGAAACGTGAGGTGTGAAACGACATCCCACGAAGACAGAAAGCCTGACCTCAGATCAGCAGAGAGACGCGTATCCGTTTCATCTCTGGTCACCAGGAACCAGGTCTGCTTATCCTCCGTTAAACACAGAGCGGCACCGTGAACTCAGTGAACTTCATACTTTGTGGAACATTACATTCCATGCATGCCAAGACGAAAGACACACACACACACACACACACACATCTTTCTGGCTCCTCAATCAGCTGAAGGTAGGTTTCACCATCTGCCTGCTTCACAGGGAGGAAACTTCAACATGCAGCAAATCAGGCAGAACAAGAGCAAACGGCTCAAAACGTGCTGGTTTGAACTGATGGAGGGAAATCTGGAAGCGAAGCCTCTGAACCTCCTTCAGGTTCACATCTGGATGCTGAACTTCTGCATTCAGAGCAGAAAACAGAAACTAGATGTTGAATTTCAACAGTAATCTTTTACAGTTCATTTTAATCATTTGTCTCATTAAGTGGTGGAAACTAGAAGTGACCCGTTTGGTACTCCAGATGTACGGGAGACAAATTATGCCTCTGGAAAAAAAAAAAAAGTTGTGACAATCTCTGAATTTCTGACTTTTTTCTCAGAATTCGGAGAGAAAAAACAAATTATTTTTTCTTCTTCCTGTTATAACTGCTGTTCTTTATTGGCCCTGATGCTCCTCCGTACAGATGATGTGTGTGAAGTGAATCGTCTTCCCAGGCGGTGAAACACTGCTGCTGCTCTCAGACTCTCCCTGACTGGACCGGCGCCAGCGGTGAATCCGCTCAAAATGCTAATGTCCTCCCGGCCACAGACTGAATCAGTCCACTATTCAGGCTAAACTCCTGTGACCGTCCAGCGGCTGGCGGCTGCCAGGAACGCCGCTCCTGCCTCGGCTCTCTCCGGCCCACAATGGAGCTCTTCACGTCGTTTGACGCCGCTGGACAATGAGCCCCAATCAGCCGGCAGACAATGGCGGCTCAGCCGGAGGCGTGTGTTTTCCCGGCCCTGCAGTGTGTAAAAAGCTCCGGCGGCGCGGAGACAACCTGGAGAAAATACAGCAAGTCCAACAAAAGACCAACTGAAACCTGCAGGGCAGTAAATATGATCCTGTGACGTCATTTTAAACATCAGCAAAGAAGAAAGGCAAATAAATACTAATCGGTTAAAAACAATTCAGTATGTTGCAACTGTTAGCAGAATGAAACCTGATGGAGCTGCAACCGACCAGAATCACTACGAAATGTTTCATTCAGCGCTTCCATGTTTGTTTTATTTTACCTCAATACATACAAAAAGCAGTTTTGAAATAATTTATTAAAGTCAGGGTGTCTTAACTATTAACTCCTCTCTTGTTGAATTTAATCATGTTTTGCTTCAGTCTGACGACACGAAGTAGGATGAAGACGGATCAGACAGACGTTTTGTGTTCCAGTCTTCTGCAGCAAATTATTAATATTACTGATACAGTTCATGAATATTGTTAAACTTTAAGAACTTTTTAGTTTGAACCTTTGATGCTGCTGTTACGCCTGAATTTCCCCTTGGCGTGAAAATAAAATCTGTTTTGTTTTTAGTCTATAAATATAACACACATAATATGAGATCATAATTCATGTTTTAGCTTTTTGTTCTCCAACAAACATCAACAGAACTGGTTGCACTGGACTTTCATTACTGGTTTCATAGTGAAGGGGGAAATACAAATGCACACCACACTTTTCAGATTTCAGTCTCAGTTTCCTTACAGTGATTCTCTGCTCTGCTTTAAGATCCCAAGTGGAGTTTGTTTGTAGCAGAGCTTTGGGAGCCGTCGCTGTAAGAAGGTGAACTGTTTTAAATCTGCAGACTTTACGAAACTCCAACATGATGCATCTCCTCGCCCAGGAATGTTCGCTGACATGATTAAAACCTGCTGAGCTACTTTGTCCTGCTTTATTTCCGCCATGTTCAGCAGTTAGCGCGCGGCGCAGGCCCGGCCTCATAAGGCTGCTGAGCTCACAAAGCGCATGATTGATCGCAGCATCGGCCCTCGCTGGAAAAGTATTTATGGAACATTATTAATCTCCAATCAGGCCCGAGTCCTGCGAGTCGAGGCAGGGCAGCGGCTTCCTGAGGAGCAGATGGCCGCGTCTCCTCAGATTCTTCTCCAACTTCTCGCCGTCTCTGAAGAGTCATCTGTCACGCCTCCACAGCGGCTCGGCTGAAACTCTGCAGTCCGGCTCTACAACCAAACAGCTAACGGGAAAATCAGAGTGAGTACAACCTGGCAACCCTCAAAGTCCAGGGACTCTTTGGGTGTTTACTGACGACTTTCACTGAATAATTTAAGTGGATTTAACTTTTTGTTTTACGTACTTAGACTAGGCTCTTGATGTAAACAAGTTGAGGATCTACTGAGGTAAAAACCATTTAAACATAAACGGTTACAGTTTTTCTCAGTCACTTTGGTGCATTTCTTGAATCAACAGTAAATATATTTCTCAAAATAATTCATACAAACAGCAAAACACCAAAGAAATTCTTAGTTTGTGTCTTAAAATGAAACATCTGAAGATGTCGGTGCTTCAGAAAGAGAAGTTCTGGTTTCATTGGGTTTGGATCAGAGTCACATTGACTCAACACTAATCTGATGTTCCTCTGTAAACTGGAGATTACAAGAATTGTAAATTATGATTATGGAGATCAATGGTAAGAGACTGGATGATGTTTATGTTTATACTTTTACAGAAATGAAGACGAACTGCAGAGCAGAAAGGAAAAAAAAACTAAAGGAGAAATGGGAACAGAAGACAAACTGAAGGAGATCAGTAAACGCAGGTCTGCAGGAATTATATGAGATTATAATTTTCATCTTCATGCTGAGAAAAATTCCTCAGCTGCCCCTCCACCCCCCCTCCTGCCCCCCCACCTCCCCTCCTGCCCCCCCACCTCC